>NW_028166006.1:0-77767 GCF_964263955.1 Coregonus lavaretus
GGAGAGCGAGGGAGAGAGACAGTGCTGATAGAAAGCAGAGAAAGAGACGGAAGAGGCTGAGATAAGAAGGTGAGATACAGGAAGAGAAGGGTGGGAGAGTCAGATGGTTACACATCCATGATTATTCATGCTTTGATGTTTAATTAATCGCTGCTGTATGTATGAATACACACTCACTCTCACACACGTGCACATACGCGCACACACACACACACATGCAGGCACACACACACAGCCTCACATCACTTGCTCAGTTTGGTAACTAAGACACTACCTTTCAAGTGAAAGTGTGTGTATAACCTGCTGCCCTTCAGATGGTTGTCTATACTACTCCACTGTATGTGGTGCTACAGATACACTGATAATCTATTTCTACTGGCTATGCAATGGTGACATACAGGACAGTGTTTGGAACTAGTGGAGAAACACTGATCTATTGTCAATACTGAGATGAATACAAAGGACCTCTGACAGAGCCCAAGGACAGCCATAACACCAACTGATTTCATGGGAATACTGAATATAGTAGATACTGGCTATTTGATACTGGCTATTCTTATCATAGTTATCAACATCCCTTCCACTAGAGTTAAGGGAATAGAATGCATCATATAAACGTTTAATGTAAACATGCACTTTGTTTTCGCGCACTTGCTCTCCCTCTTCTCCAAGCCTTCCAGTCTTTTTGCTATTTGAGAGCGAGAGGGAGAACAGAATTCCTTTCAAGTATGAAGAGAAAGTTGAAAGGGGTGTAGAAAAAAGAGAGGGGATGCATTTTTAAACGATGGGAGATTTTTTTTACAACACTGACACGTGTGCAGGCACACACAGACAGACACACACAGACACACACAGTCGGAGAGAGAGAGAGAGAGAGAGAGAGAGAGAGAGAGAGAGAGAGAGAGAGATTTTCAGTGTTGGTACAGAGCCAATGGGATTAGAAGTTCTGGGCAAAAACACAGAATCCCTCAGAAAATGTGAAGCCCTTCCTTCAAATCCACAGGAGCTTTCTGGTGGAGAATGTCCTGTCCTACTGTAACTCTCTCTATCTGTCAGTCTGTCTCTGTCTGTCAGTCTGTCTGTCTCTTGTACAGGCAGAAAGATGATAGGGGTGCTGTTGCATGGTTCTGAGTCCTGGATCCTGCGTAGACTGGTTATGGTTGATGTCTTTGTTTCTGTGTATGCCTGATTCAGATTAACTCTTATTCTGTGGGGACTGACTCTGATGGCCTGCTTCAGGACAAAATAAATTAGGTTAGTGTGGTTGTGAGAGGACTGTCTATGGATGGAGTAGTATGAAGCAGACACAGGTAACTTACACCTAATTCAAGCCCAGAGGGGATTCAGTCTGTCTAACTACTGAAGCTCTCCCTATCCCCCCCTCTACTTCTCTTCTCTCCCTATCCCCCCCCCATTTATCTTCTCTCGATCAATCCCCTCTCTGAATACCAATTGTCCCATCATCATACTAATGCAGTTACTTATATATTCCAACAGCATGTAGAACACAGACAGTTATGCAAAACAATACTCACCACTCAAAATGCAACAGAGAGCAGAAACAGGGTTGAGTAGAATCCCGCCATGTGCAGAGGGAATACTGTAGTCTCCAATAGGTCGTTCTGTTCTGCAGACAGAAATCCACCGTAATTGGGACGAATCGGAATCTCAGTCCCCAAAATAGTTAGTTTTTCTTATAATTAATTAGGATGTGAAGTTTTGATTTGACTTCAAGAACAGCTCCCCTCTGCTCTCTCTCTCTCTCTCTCTCTCTCTCTCTCTCTCTCTCTCTCTCTCTCTCTCTCTCTCTCTCTCGCTCTCGCTCTCTTTCTCTCTCTCGCTCTCTCTCTCTCTCTCTCTCTCTCTCTCTTTCTCTCTCTCTCTCTCTCTCTCTCTCTGTTAGTGGGGTCATCTCAAACCTCTCAGTTAATGAGAGCAAACGTCAGACAAAGCAGGGAACAGAAACAAGCAGCTATTTATACAGACCATTAGAGAAAGAGAAGGAGGCTCCAGCTAAAGGAACTGGGCTGCCCTCTGAGACACACAAACACAGCGTGAGTGTGTGCGTACGTGCATATGTGAGTGTGTGTGCGTGCGTATGTGCATACATGCTTACACAACAACTCTGTGTACGTTTTTACATGAAATCAGTCGTAGTTCTTTCAATCATTATCTTTTTTCTCATGAAATGGAGAATCCATGTGTGTGTGTGTGTGTGTCTGTGTGTCTGTGTGTGTGTGTGTGTGTGCGTGTGTGTGTGTGTGTTTGTGTGTGTGTGTGTGTGTGCGTGAGAGAGAGATAGAGAGAGAGAGAGAGAGAGAGAGAAAGAGAGAGAGATAGAGGGGGGGGGGGGGGGGGTTCCTATGGTTCGCAAAGAAGTGCACCTATTTGTCGATGGGTGAAAATAAAAAAAGCAGACATTGAATAACCCTTTGAGCATGGTGAAGTTATTAATTACACTTTGGATGGTGTATCAATGCACCCAGTCACTACAAAGATACAGGCATCCTTCCTCACTCAGTTGCTGGAGAGGAAGGAAACCGCTCAGGGATTTCACCTTGAGGCCAATGGTGACTTTAAAACAGTTACAGAGTTTAATGGCTGTGATGGGAGAAAACTGAGGATGCATCAACAACATTGTAGTTTCTCCACAATATTAACCTAATTGACAGAGTGAAAATAAGGTACAGAATAAAAAAGATTCCATAACATGCATCCTGTTTGTAATAAGGCACTAAAGTAATACTGCAAAAAATAAGAAATTAACTTTATGTCCTGAATACAAAGCATTATGTTTGGAGCAAATCCAACACAACACATCACTGAGTAGGGTAACATGGGGTAGTTTATTTGCCTTTTAGGCCTCGTTTCCTGTATCCTTGGCCTGGGGGACAATTCCAATATGACCTCTGCCGCTGTTTGTTGTTGTACAACTGGTACTTTAAACAAAAAGAAACAAACAAATAAACAACAACAAGAACTCATGAGTATTGGTTCAATAAACACTTATTTCTAGTCACTCTATATGCTACTATGTATTTCCGAAAATGAGTGCTGACGTTTCTTTTTCTTACCAACATTCGGAGCAAGGTCACTGGAGACCTGTGGGTGCTGGGTAGGCTGTGGGGTGGAGGTTATGGTGGAGGTTGATGTTATGGCAGAGGTTGTGGTAGGGGTAGAGGTCATGATGGGGGTGAAGCCAACAGCTCGAGCCAGACTGGCTGCTTGTGTGATACGGATGGATAATTCTGGGTGCAGCTTCATAAAACCGTAAAACCAGTCTATAACTGCAAACCACCTATCTTTACTGAATGTGTTTTGGATTCCCATCCTTTCCGCCAGATTAAAGGCAAGTTTTCGGACAGGCGTGGGCTCTTTATCTTTTTGGGATATGACTCACCAGGTCACATTCGAAAGAGCCAGTGAAGATTGGTAACCCACCCAAATGGCTGTGGCCTGGGGTTTTGACCTGCTTGTCTCGGTGGCACCTCAGGGTTTTGGATTGCACATTAAAAGCATGGACAGCTGCCTTAATGCCCTGCCCATTTTCAATAGCATTCAGGGCACAACGAAGCGCCTCTTCACCATAGAAACCACGATCACCCCCCTATCCACATTGACGGGACAGCAGTGGAGAAGGTGGAAAGCTTCAAGTTCCTTGGCTTACACATCACTGACAAACTGAAATGGTCCACCCACGCAGACAGTGTGGTGAAGAGGAGAAAGGGGGGCCCACCATAGAGAGACCCAACATGGACCAGACAGAGAAGAGACAGGAGTGTGGGGTGGGGGAACCACCATAGAGAGACCCAACGTGGACCAGACAGAGAAGAGACAGGAGTGTGGGGTGGGGGGCACCATAGAGAGACCCAACGTGGACCAGACAGAGAAGAGACAGGATCGGGGGGTACCACCACAGAGAGACCCAACGTGGACCAGACAGAGAAGAGACAGGAGGGGGGTAGAGGCTTATTCAGATATATAGAGAGGGAGAAAGCCATAGAGAGAGGAGGACTGCTCAGTCGTTTGTTTGAACAGGCGGGTTTCCACGTCGACAACAAGTGGTCAGCACTTTGACCATGCAGACAAAGCAAAGGAAATGACCATCCAGAGGTATGTCAACTACAGTGCATTTGGAAAGTATTCAGACCCCTTGACTTTTTCCGGATTTTGTTACATTACAGCCTTATTCTAAAATTCATTAAATAAATGTTTTTCCTCATCAATCTACACACAATACCTCATAATGACAAAGCGGGGGGGAGGGGGGGAAGGTTTTTAGACAATTTTACAAATGTATTACAAATAAGAAACAGAAATACCTTATTTACATAAGTATTCAGACCCTTTGCTATGAGACTCGAAATTGAGCTCAGGTGCATCCTGTTTCCATTGATCATCCTTGAGATGTTTCTAAAACTTGATTGGAGTCCACCTGTGGTAAATTCAATTCAATTGAGACATGATTTGGAAAGGCACACACATGTCTATATAAGGTCCCACATTTGACAGTGCATTCTAGAGCAAAAACCAAGCCATGAGGTCGAAGGATTTGTCCGTAGAGCTCCGAGACAGGAGCTATTGAAAGTCCTCAAGAACACAGTGGGCTCCATCATTCTTAAATGGAAGAAGTTTGGAACCGCCAAGACTCTTCCTAGAGCTTGCTGCCCGGCCAAACTGAGCAATCGGGGGAGAAGGGCCTTGGTCAGGGAGGTGACCAAGAACCCAATTGTCATTCTTACAGAGCTCCAGAGTTCCTCTGTGGAGATGGGAGAACCTTCCAGAATGACAACCATCCCTGCAGCACTCCACCAATCAGGCCATTATGGTAGAGTGGCCAGACGGAAGCCACTCATCAGTAAAAGGCACATGTCAGCCCGCTTGGAGTTGGCCAAAAGGCACCTAAAGGACTAAGTACATGAGAAACATGATTCTCTAGTCTGATGAAACCAAGATTGAACTCTTTGGCCTAAATGCCAAGCGTCACGTCTGGAGGAAACCTTGCACCATCCCTACGGTGAAGCATGGTGATGGCAGCATCATGCTGTGGGGATGTCTTTCAGCGGCAGGGACTGGGAGACTAGTCAGGATTGAGGGATAGATGAATAGAGCAAAGTACAGAGACATCCTTGATGAAAACCTGCTGCAGAGCACTCAGGACCTCAGACTGGGGCGAAGGTTTACCTTCCAACAGGACAACAACCCTAAGCACACAGCCAATACAACTCAGGAGTGGCTTCGGGACAAGTCTCTGAATGTCCTTGAGTGGCCCTGCCAGAGTCCGGACTTGAACACGATTGAATATCTCTAGAGAGACCTGAAGATAGCTGTGCAGCGACGCTCCCAATCCAACCTGACAGAGCTTGAGAGGATCTGCAGAATATAATAGGAGAAACTCCCCAAATACAGGTGTGCTAAGCTTGTAGTGTCATACCCAAGGAGGCTTGAGGCTGTAATCGCTGCCAAAGGTGCTTCAACAAAGTACTGAGAAAATGGTGTGAATATTTATGTAACTGTGATATTTCAGTTTTGTATTTTTTATACATTTGCAAACATTTCTAAAAAAAAAATGTTTTTGCTTTGTCATTATGGGGTATTTTGGGTAGATTGATGAGGAAAAAACGAACAATTTAATCCATTTTAGAATAAGGCTGTAACGTAACAAAATGTTGAAAAAGTCAAGGGGTCTGAATACTTTCTGAATGCAGACAGACAGACAGACCATAGAGACACACCACAGAGACACAGAGAGACAAGGACAGAGAGAGACAAACTCAAAGACAGACACATAGAAAGACAGTAATGACTGACAAGCAGGGACACCCAAACTGGATAGAGAACCTGAATAACCATGGTCCTTATCCAGCAGCCAATGATCATGAGCATGGCTGTGACATGTCTTTGTCTCTATGGGAACACAAAGCTAGCATGTACAGTATAATGCTATTAGTAGTAGTAGTAGTAATAGTAGTAGTAGTAGTAGTGGTAGTAGTAGTATTAGTAGTAGTAATAGTAGTAGTAGTAGTAGTAGTTAGCAACTTACTTCAAACTGCACACAGAGACATAAATGGTATCAACTAGTTAATCTGACTCTGGGGAAGTAGATAAAGGGCCTCAGTGCCAAAATCCCAAAGTATCCGTTTAAAAGCATGAGCCCTTCTGATGTTTTACTATCAACTAATAATATATTGGATCTTTCTATGTGACTTTATTGTTTAAATCTGATGGTCAATGATGATCGATTCAGTTAATAACCATAATAAGGTGATAATATGACAATACAAGGGTGACATTATTGCTTAGAACAAGTCTTAGACTGCTTTATTGCAACATTACAATGCATTATACTTGTGGGCTTCAGGTCAAGGGTTACCCTCTCTAATATGTCTGATAGATAGATGGACAGTTAAGTCAGTAAGGGGACAAATTAAGTGCTATAGGTCTACATAAATGGATGACATTACTGTTGATATAAAAAACATATAGGAACGATGTCCACTCATACTGCCCTAATGGTTGTACGGTAACAAGTGTGGACAGAAAGAGAAGTCAAGGGACAGAACAACAGATAAACAGAAAATGGAGAGAGAGATGGATAGCATTACTGACACATTAGTGAAAGCAGAGGAGGGGGAGGAACAGTGATCAGGGGAGACCTCTGTTTGTGAAATATGTGGTATCTTTGCTGTGGTGCACATTTCATGCTGTCCAACGGTCACGGTTGAAAGATTGGTTTCATATATAAGGATGCCCTTGAGAAAAACAGGGTTCAGAATCATTGCCCCTGACTCAATGGCCTTTTATTACAGTTTGTATGTGTCAGAGGAGGCTGGTGGGTGGATCTTTAGGAGGAAAGGCTCATTACAATTGCTGGAATGGAATCAATGAAACAGAGTCCATGTGTTTGGTACCAATCCACTGATTTCATTCCAGCCTATAGCTCCTCCCACCAGCCTTCTCTGGTGCGTGTGTGCGTGTGAGCGCATGCATGTGCACACAGATGCACGTGTTCTCAAGAGAAACAAAGTTAGAATGTGCGTACTGTATGTGTTTGCATGTGAGCATGTACAGTTGAAGTCGGAGGTTTACATACACCTTAGCCAAATACATTTAAACTTTGTTTTTCACAATTCCTGACATTTAATCCTAGTAAAAATTCCCTGTCTTAGGTCAGTTAGGATCACCACTTTATTTTAAGAATGTGAAACGTCAGAATATTAGTAGAGAGAATGATTTATTTAAGCTTTTATTTATTTCATCACATTCCCAGTTGGTCAGAAGTTTACATACACTCAATTAGTATTTGGTAGCATTGCCTTTAAATGGTTTAACTTTTGTCAAACGTTTTGGGTAGCCTTCCACAAGCTTCCCACAATAAGTTGGGTGAATTTTGGCCTATTCCTCCTGACAGAGCTGATGTAATTGAGTCAGGTTAGTAGGCCTCCTTGCTCGCACACGCTTTTTCAGTTCTGGCCACAACTTTTCTATAGGATTGAGGTCAGGGCTTTGTGATGGCCACTCCAATACCTTAAATTTGTTGTCCTTAAGCCATTTTGCCACAACTTTGGAAGTATGCTTGGGGTCATTGTCCATTTAGAAGACCCATTTGCGACCAAGCTTTAACTTCCTGACTGATGTCTTGAGATGTTGCTTCAATATATCCACATAATTTTCCTTCCTCATGATGCCATCTATTTTGTGAAGTGCACCAGTCCCTCCTGCAGCAAAGCACCCCCACAGCATGATGCTGCCACCCCCGTGCTTCACGGTTGGGATGGTGTTCTTTGGCTTGCAAGCATCCCCCTTTTTCCTCCAAACATAACAATCATCATTATGGCCAAACAGTTCTATTTTTGTTTCATCAGACCAGAGGACATTTCTCCAAAAAGTATGATCTTTGTCCCCATGTGCAGTTGCAAACCGTAGTCTGGCTTTTTTATGGCCGTTTTGGAGCAGTGGCTTCTTCCTTGCTGAGCGGCCTTTCAGGTTATGTTGATATAGGACTCGTTTTACTGTGGATATAGATACTTTTGTACTTGTTTCCTCCAGCATCTTCACAAGGTCCTTTGCTGTTGTTCGGGATTGATTTGCACTTTTCACACCAAAGTACATTCATCTTTAGGAGACAGAACGCGTCTCCTTCCTGAGCGGTATGGCGGCTGTGTGGTCCCATGGTGTTTATACTTGCGTACTATTATTTGTACAGATGAACGTGGAACCTTCAGGCATTTGGAAATTGCTCCCAAGGATGAACCAGACTTGTGGAGGTCTGCAATTTATTTTCTGAGGTCTTGGCTGATTTCTTTTGATTTTCCCATGATGTCAAGCAAAAAGGCACTGAGTTTGAAGTTAGGCCTTGAAATACATCCACAGGTACACCTGTTTAAAGGCACAGTCAACTTAGTGTATGTAAACTTCTGACCCACTGGAATTGTGATACAGTGAATTATAAGTGAAATAATCTGTAAACAATTGATGGGAAAATTACTTGTGTCATGCACTGTGACACTCTGGCTCCATGGACTTTGATTGTTGAGCCAGGGTTGTTATTTTCATTTAGGGTGTATTTCTATGTTGGATCTAGTTGTTCATTTCTATGTTTGGTTTTGTTGTTGATTAGTCATATGACTCCCAATCGGAGGTAACGAGTGTCAGCTGTCGGCTCGTTATCTCTGATTGGGAGCCATATTTAAACTGTGTGGTTTCACCTGGGTTTTGTGGGTTTTTGTTCCTTTTCAGTCAGTGTTACTGTTGGACTTCATTGAGTCGTCTTTTGTTTTGGTTACGTTATTTAAATAAAGTCATGTTTCTTGGACACGCTGCGCTTTGGTCCGCTTCCTCTATTAACGACGACCGTGACAGAAAAACCCACCATAAAAGGACCAAGCAGCGCGTCCAGGAGCAAAGGGTCTGGACATGGGAGGAACTGTTGGACGGTAAAGGGTCCTGGACTTGGGAGGAGATCCTGGATGGTATGGATCGCCGACCATGGAACGAGACGGTGGAGAGGCGACGGCGAGAGGAGCAACGGCATCGGCAGGGCCATCGTCGGAAGGACGGGAGGCAACCCCAAAAAAATTTTTGGGGGGGGCACATGGCTTGGGCGGCTGGGCAGCAGGAGGCTGCCACAGGGAGAAAAGGAGAGAGGGCTAACGGAGTACGGGAGCCATTGGCGAGTAGAGGGAGGGAAGTGTGTGTGGCACGGCGTGAAAGACTGATGTGTGTTGCCAGTCCGGTCCGGCCCGTTCCTGATCCTCGGTTGAGGCCAGTGGTGTGTGTTCCCGGTACGGACCGGCCTGTTCCTACTCCAAGCACCAGGTCCACGGTGTGCTACGCCAGCCCGGCCCGGCCTGTTCCGGCCACTCGCACCAGGGATGCGGTGCGCGTCGCCAGCCCAGCCCGGCCTGTTCCTGCTCCACGCACCAGGGATAGGGTGCGCTTCGCCAGCCCGGCACGGCCTGTTCCGGCCACTCGCACCAGGGATACGGTGCGCGTCGCCAGCTCAGCCCGGCCTGTTCCTACTCCACGCACCAGGGATACGGTGCGCTTCGCCAGCCCGGCCCGGCCTGTTCCGGCCACTCGCACCAGGGATACGGTGCGCGTCGCCAGCCCAGCCCGGCCTGTTCCTACTCCACGCACCAGGGATACGGTGCGCTTCGCCAGCCCGGCCCGGCCTGTTCCGGCCTCTCGCACCAGAGATACGGTGCGCGTCGCCAGCCCAGCCCGGCCTGTTCCTGCTCTCCGCACTAGGCCTTATGTGCGTCCCCAGGGTCCAGCATGCCCTGTTGCTGCTCTCCGCACTAGGCCTTATGTGCGTCCCCAGGGCCAAGCATGCCCTGTTGCTGCTTCCCGCACTAGCCCTGAGATGCGTGTCCTCAGCCCGGTACCTCCAGTTCCGGCACCACGCATCAGGCCTACGGTGCGTCCCCAGGGCCAAGCATGCCCTGTTGCTTCTCCCCGCACTAGCCCTGAGATGCGTGTCCTCAGCCCGGTACCTCCAGTTCCGGCACCACGCACCAGGCCTACGGTGCGCCTCAGACGGCCAGAGTCTGCCGTCTGCCCAACGGGGCCTGAACTGTCCGTCTGCCCAACGCCGTCTGAACTGCCCGTCTGCCCAACGGCGCCTGAACTGTCCGTCTGCCCAACGGCGCCTGAACTGCCCGTCTGCCCAACGCCGTCTGAACTGTCCGTCTGCCCAACGCCGTCTGAACTGCCCGTCTGTACTGAGCCTGCAAAGCCGCCCGTCTGCCATGAGCCTTCAGAGCCGTCCGCCAGACCGGAGCCGCTAGAGCTCTCCGCCAGACAGGATCAGCCAGAGCCTTCCGCCAGACAGGATCAGCCAGAGCCTTCCGCCAGACAGGATCAGCCAGAGCCTTCCGCCAGACAGGATCAGCCAGAGCCTTCCGCCAGACAGGATCAGCCAGAGCCTTCCGCCAGACAGGATCAGCCAGAGCCTTCCGCCAGACAGGATCAGCCAGAGCCTTCTGCCAGACAGGATCAGCCAGAGCGTTCCGCCAGCCAGGATCCGCCAGAGCCGTCCAGCCAGGATCCGCCAGAGCCGTCCAGCCAGGATCCGCCAGAGCCAGCCAGCCAGGATCCGCCATTCAGTCCGGTGCTGCCCCTCAGGCCGGTGCTGCCCCTTAGTCAGGTACTGTCCCTTAGTCCGGTGCTGCCCCTTAGTCCGGTGCTGCCCCTTAGTCCGGTGCCGCCCCTTAATCCAGTGGGGTTTAGTTGGGGGGTGGTCAGGTGGAGGGGGCTACGGAAGCGGATAGTGACTAAGGTGGGGTGGGGACCACGACCTGGGCCAGAGCCGCCACCATGGACAGACGCCCACCCAGACCCTCCCCTAGACTGTATGCTGGTGCGCCCGGAGTTCGCACCTTTAGGGGGGGGTACTGTGACACTCTGGCTCCATGGACTTTGATTGTTGAGCCAGGGTTGTTATTTTCATTTAGGGTGTATTTCTATGTTGGATCTAGTTGTTCATTTCTATGTTTGGTTTTGTTGTTGATTAGTCATATGACTCCCAATCGGAGGTAACGAGTGTCAGCTGTCGGCTCGTTATCTCTGATTGGGAGCCATATTTAAACTGTGTGGTTTCACCTGGGTTTTGTGGGTTTTTGTTCCTTTTCAGTCAGTGTTACTGTTGGACTTCATTGAGTCGTCTTTTGTTTTGGTTACGTTATTTAAATAAAGTCATGTTTCTTGGACACGCTGCGCTTTGGTCCGCTTCCTCTATTAACGACGACCGTGACATGCACAAAGTAGATGTCCTAACCGACTTGCCAAAACTATAGTTTGTTAACAAGAAATTTGTGGAGTGGTTGAAAAACGAGTTTTAATGTCTCCAATCTAAGTGTATGTAAACTTCCGACTTCAACTGTACATTGGCACTGAGCTCACATCTCATACCTCTTCCTGTCCATATGCTTGAAAGGCTGTTGTCATGGAGACTGCAGGGTTGTGGGGGCATAAGAGGGGAATGTGAACAATACTCTGTGGTGCCTATTGGATGGATAATGAAGTTATGGTGCTATGATATGGTGTAGACACTCCAGGGACTCCAGGGACAATGAGTCACACTATGTGGTATTACATAAGGTGCAACACCAAAATCATGTTAGGCATGGCTTTCTACACATGTAGTCGGAGGATATATACTGGAGGGATATGGAACGTTTGCCCAGACTTATTCTCAGTGATAAAATTCTCTAAATTGTTTGTTTTCTTGTTTTAAAATGGGACAAATGTTTTTATATTAATGGTAGATGTTAACAGAATGTAGATATACTGCATCGTCTTTTTAAATTAAAAACCCATTTCCAAACTGTTGACAATCTTAGAAAATGTAATTCTATGGAGTTATGGCTTGGGGGTGGGGGGGGAGGCAATTCTGTATGCATAAATCTTCGCATGGACAATCAATTAGGAGGATTGATCTCCTTTATTAAAATCCTGCCGTTAATTAAGGCTGGCGTTAGTTTTAATCATGTGACCTTGGTTCCCACAGATTAAATGCAGTGATATATGCAGCATCTGATGGCTGTTGGATTCATCTCAAAAACCACTTGGTAACACTTGGAAAATAATTTGACCATCACTAACACATTCAATCCCCTTCAGCGGTTTGTGAGAGAAAAATCTCCTTCAGACAGCTTGTTTTTCTTCTGCAGAGGAGAGATGAAGCGATGGATAGATAGAGTGTGTGACGCAGAGGTTCTTACAGCATGTCAGATAAAGAGTCACCTCATTCCACCTTGGGGATCTAAAACTACTCAATACCTCCTACTTCACCACTCTATAAACAGTCCTGTCAGAACAGGTGCTGATGAATATCCATTGGTTGAGAGACCATTAACTAATTAAGTACTAATCTCAGACACTCTCTCAGACACTCTCTCTGATTTGCCCACTAGCCTATTTCCAGTCCAGTCTGTACCTGGCTGTGACTCATGGGAGATGTCTCCTAATTGTGACCGACTGATTAAAAACCTATTTCCACAGAGGTTGTATTTGGTCCTGATCATCATGGGACTGAGTCATGGGAATTTTTGTCTTTCAGTTAATTGGGTTTGTTTTGCAGTGATATGTGGTATTGAGTAATCAGACTGTAGTTGTGGCAGTACTCTGGCTGTGTATTACAGAAGTATAGAGGCCATGTTAGTTTTGAGAGGCCTGCTATTTCTTTGTATCCAGGCTGAGAAGAATGAGGGTATGTCCCTCACCATCGTGCTGGGCTCGGTTTCATGGGGTTCTCTTTTTCTTTACTCCAATTTAAATGAGTTGTGTGTCTAAATCTTCCACCCGCTTCTCCTTCTCCCTCTCCCTGTCCCCTCCAGACATGTTCCATAATCTGGATCCCTTTATTCTTCTCTGCCTCCATGTGTTTGTTTGTGTCCTCTTCTCTCTCACTTTCTTTCACCTTCTCTCACTCTTTCTCCCTCCCTCGCCTCCCTCCTTTTCTCTTCATCACTTCAGCTTCCTTTACACGCTTTCACTCTATCCTACCACCCACTCTATCCTACCACCCACTCTATCCTACCAACCACTATCTCCTACCCGCTTTTCATCCTCTATATAATTCCCACCTTATCTATCTCCTCCTCTTTCCCTAGCTCTGTGTTGATGACTCTTTAGCAGGGATGGGCAATTTTGATGGGGGTGTGGGTCACAAAAAATCTGAACTCAACATGAGGGGCTGCAGTGGCTCAGGGTCCGTGTACTGACATCTATAGCCACACATGCAGTCAGAGCCAGCCCTAGCCTTTTGGGGGCCCTAAATCAAATTTTGTTGGGGGGCACACCCCACATTTTAGTGGCCCCCCTATTGACAGTGGAGAGAAAAAAAGTAACTTTTAGAGTAAATTTCCTGCAATTTTGCCATGGGGGATAGGGAAAACGTTGAAGTTTTAAAGCAAGTTTGCTGCAATTCTACACCTTTTATCATAGGGTGGAAAGAGATTTAGCAATTTTATAACTTTTTTTATCCAATTCTACAAATTTAGCCAATGTGGCGGAGAGAAACATTAGTAGTTTTACAACTCATTTCCTGCAATTCTACACATTTTGCAATACACAAGTTTTTGAGCCGTTTCCGCTCTACTTCCTGAACTCCTCCCGTCGATGCAATCCACTTCCGTTCTGCTGGGCTGGGTTTGTTTTGCTAGCTAGCTCCGTTGTGCTGACAAAGCACTGATATCGCAGTGACAAAGAGGATATAAAAATTACAATTACAACATGAAGAAAAGTGGTTTGGGAACGACGTGTGCGGTAGTTGGTTGCAAAAACTCGAGAAAGCACCTGAACGAGTGGTTAGATAGAGAGTGCTACGACCACAAACCAGCTACGAAGAGGCAATGTCCATGCGCTCCATTGTTTACATTTTTTCGCAAGCCTGATACCGACTCGGAATCAAGGACCTGGCTGAAGGCATTGAATCTAAAGAAACCACCCCTCAACGTTTTTGTTTGTTCCTATCACTTTGTTGACCAAAAACCTACCAAGGATAATCCTTTCCCAGAGTTGTGGTTGGGATACAATCGCCCTCCCCAGCCAAAGAGGCGTCAACTCACCCAGCGGACCACTGCCTCCCCCCAGATAAAGAAACGCAGACTTGAATCTGAGGGTAAGTTCAGCAACTTTAGCTATGAAGCTGACAATACTGTTAATTATGAATAAGTTGTCATACATTAACATTGCTACCGGTATTTTGCTAAGGCAGTTGATTGTTTTGGAGATGGGACAAACAATGCCCACGATAGCTACATCATTAATTGTGTGTGTGTGTGTGTGTGTGTGTGTGTGTGTGTGTGTGTGTGTGTGTGTGTGTGTGTGTGTGTGTGTGTGTGTGTGTGTGTGCCTGCCTGCGTGTGCCTTAGTCTACATCATAAATACAATGCAAGGTGGCAGGCTGTTGTGATGATGATTGTGTGTGTGCGTGTGAGTGCAATGTTGTAGTACACATTTTTCCATTGTGATGTTTGTAGTGAGAGGACTCTATACCTGCATTAATTTTGCTCCATCCATGTTTTCTCTTCCCCTTTTTAGATGCTCCAGAAACCTGTCAGCCTGTCTGTGAGGCCGAGCCTGCTACACCAAAATTTCGAGATGCCCAGACCCAATGGGAGGATCCGTCACATATTGATCACATTTACTGTTCAACAACACAGTCTGTTAAAGTAGACAAGGCCACACAGTGCGAGGCAGAAATGAGTCCTACTGTGACCAGCACGACGGTCATTGATGATGCTAGGTCCCGGCTGTATACAGGAGTGCTTATGGTTCAATTCTTCACCCTGGTGACGGTGTTGTTGCCTTTCAGTAAGCCATCAATTACCCTTCCTGTTGTTGACCAAATACTTATGACGTTGATGAAACTAAAACTAAACCTAATATTAGGAGATATTGCTCACCGCTTCAATGTGTCTACATCCATGGCAAGCATTGTGATTAGTCACTGGATTGACGTGATGGGTGAACAGTTCAAAGTCCTGATCCCCTGGCTTCCAAGAGAGACCATTCGTGCCACCATGCCCTTGTCGTTTCAGAGGAACTACCCTCGAACCACCTGCATCATTGACTGTGCCGAAAGTGCCATGCAGAGAGCCACAAACCACGACTCAAGGAGTGACACTTTCAGCCAGTATAAATCACGCAACACTGTGAAATATCTCGTCGCTGTGGCCCCTAATGGGCTAATCATGTTTATATCTGATGCCTATGCTGGCAGAAGCAGCGATAAGTTTATCACCATGGACAGTGGGTTCCTAGACTATCTGAGGGCTGGTGATGAGGTCATGGCGGACCGTGGGTTCACCAATCGAGACTTGCTTGATGAGAGAAGGGTCAGTTTGAACATCCCTGCTTTCACCTACAGGCGCAATCAGTTGACCAATGAGGAGACGACACGCACCAGGCGAGTAGCCAATGTCCGCATACATGTGGAAAGAGGAATCCAGAGACTGAAGGTGTTTAAGATTTTATCCCAGAATGTTCCCATCAGCATGGCACCGAAACTGGACAACATCTTAACCATCTGTGCTGGCCTAGTTAACCTGAAGAGTCCACTGATCAGTGAGGTTTAGAATCTTGCCCTGTGTCCCTGTCTACCAACACCCAGCCATGTTGTTCATTAAATACAGATAAACACAACAAATACTGCGTGCATTGTATTTTTTTATATTATATATGAATATTTTCATAGTGATGTAATTGTGTGGGCTGCTTTTGTATTTTACTTTTTAATACCTGTTAAGATTAAACACGCAATCTTTCTTGTTGAAGCCATTTGTTTAGTTTCCTCAAAACAATTAATTAATCCAGTGTTATTTATGTACAGTATGAGCTTTCTATGAATTATGAACTGTGTTAAAATAAATTGTAGCACTCTAAGGATTGAAATTACATCAAACTTTATTTTCACTCAAACAGTAGGCACACTGATATATTGCACAGCATAAAGAGATCATGTAAACAATGGACATCTGTTGGCTCCTGTGGGCATGACCTAAATAAGGCAGTTTATTTTGGTTTTAAAATGCTGAGATATTTACTGCAGAACTGTAACCTTCCCTCAAAAAAATCATCAACAATTTTCGGGAGCATGTGGGCAAAGTAGAATGTGCGCAGCCTTATGATATGCCCCTGGACAAAGCCTTGGTCGTAGGGTACTTCGATTTCTAGGTGCTCAGTTTTGTTCCAGATCACCAACTTGGAGTGCTGAAGCCCTGTGCAGTGCATCCCAATTTGTACCTGCATGTAGTAGCCTTTTGGACCATTGCAGGCAATATGGTAATCTACCCTATCTCCGTTTGCCACAGTTGTGATTTCGCAGTTCTTTGTTGCCAAAAATTCTGTAAGTGACTTGTTTCCCATCACAGGTGATTTGATCTCCAACAGAATGTCGTTGTTTATCACTCCATCGGGAGATGCTGCAAGCCACGGTTCCTTTTCGCACACCACTAAGCCTTTGGTTTCAATGCTGTTGCCCAGAGTTTCCAAATAGTCCCTTGCAAGTTCCTCCCCCTCCGCTCCTTGACGGGTTGCGGCATTGCCACGGAAGGATGGGTGTAAGTGTTCTGACAAAAACTTGTCAGGCGCCGTGGTTGAGCGAATGGGCACCTTTCTAGCTGTAGTAGTAGTAGAACCGTGTTCCCAAGCTAGCGTCGACATCGCTGTGTTGACACCGGCAGACGTTGTGCAAACAACTTCCGGCGGAAATGAAATGCATTTGTGTAGAGTTATGGCGCCACCCGGGATACAGCGCGTAAACTTGTGTATAGGGTGGAGAGAAATGTTTGCAGTTTTTAACATATCAGTCGGTAATTCGACCATGATTACAACACGTTTAGATAGCTGGCTAGAATAACTTACAAATCCAAAAATGTTTTGCTTACATGGGCTAATTGAGTGACTGTCAGTGACTGACCTAACAAGGGAAAAACTGCTGATGCACAACCCAATTTCGGTATTTTAAAAAACATATTTGGGGGGGCTTGTAATTAACTGATGTTATTCAGGTTGTTCTCTGTGCTCTTCTTCATGATTACTGGTACAGTGTGTGTGGTGTGTGGTGTGTGTGTGTGTGTGTGTGTGTGTGTGTGTGTGTGTGTGTGTGTGTGTGTGTGTGTGTGTGTGTGTGTGTGTGTGTGTGTGTGTGTGTGTGTGTGTGTGTGTGTGTGTGTGTGTGTGTGTGTGTGTGATTGTGTGTGTGTGTGATTGTGTGAGTAGTTATCTGCAGGAAGGGCTTTCTGAGATGTGCGTATGTTGCACAGTTTTATGGTAAGGAGCCTGTCAGTATCCATAATATAAACCTATTCAGTCAGGCAGAGTGTTGTTTGATCACCATAAACACACAGAACAACAAGCCACCACATACACATTCAGTGAAGCTCTCCTTACCAATGTTTGTTTATGTGGGAGGAGGGTTATGCGTGCACTTTGCTGGTTTATACAGTGCATTCGGAAAGTATTCAGACCACTTGACTTTTTCTACATTTATTACAATACAATCTTATTCTAAAATTGATTAAATTGGTTTTTTCCCCTCATCAATCTACACAAAATACCACAATGACAAAGCAAAAACTGGTTTTTAGAAATGTTAGCAAATGTATAATTTAAAAAACCCTGGAAATATCACATTTACACATATATATTCAGATCCTTTACTCAGTACATTCTTGAAGCACCTTTGGCAGCGATTACAGCCTCGAGTCTTCTTCTCAGGACCAGGTTTTCATCAAGGATATCTGTACATTCATCTTTCCTTCGATCCTGACTAGTCTCCCAGTCCCTGGCGCTGAAGAACATCCCCACAGCATGATGCTGCCACCACCATGCTTCACCGTAGGGATGGTGCCAGGTTTCCTCCAGACGTGACGCTTGGCATTCAGGCCAAAGAGTTCAATCTTGGTTTCATCAGACCAGAGAATCTTGTTTCTCATGATCTGAGAGTCCTTTAGATGCCTTTTGGCAAACTCCAAGTGTGCTGTCATGTGCCTTTTACTGAGGAGTGACTTCCGTTTGGCCACTCTACCATAAAGGCCTGATTGGTGGAGTGCTGCAGAGATGGTTGTCCTTCTGGAAGGTTCTCCCATCTCATCAGAGGAACTCTGGAGCTCTGTCAGAGTGACCATCCGGTTCTTGGTCACCTTCCTAAGCAAGGCCCATCTCCCCCCGATGACTCATTTTGGCTGGGCAGCCACCTCTAGGGAGAGTCTTGGTGGTTCCAAACGTCTTCCATTTAAGAATGATGGAGGCCGTTGTGTTCTTGGGGACCTTCAATGCTGCAGAAATGTTTTGGTACCCTTCCCCAGATCTGTGCCTCGACACAATCCTGTCTCGGAGCTCTACGGACAATGGCTTCCACCTCATGGCTTGGTTTTTGCTCTAGAATGCACTGTCAAATGTGGGACCTTATATAGACAGGTGTGTGCCTTTTGTAGTGTCGAGTCAATGCTGTTAATTATTGCTGTGAAACAAAGAGTCCGCTTAGGCTGTACTTTGATTATAAGTTTTATTTATATCACAAGATTTCAGCATACGTTTACAGACGCCTGCAGTGTCTGGAGAACAGTGTCCAAAAATAATATGTCTGTTCTAACGTCCTTTGTCTCTAGCCTATACTTATAAGATATGCAAAAATATGGGTGGCTCCCTCTACTGTCCAATCACCTGTCTCCAACGAACAGGGGTGTCACTACAAAATGGCTCCCTCTACTGTAAACATTAGCAGCGTCATACCTCTTCATATACCATACTTTCCAAATCATGTCCAATCAATTGAATTTACCACAGGTGGACTCCAATCAAGTTGTACAAACATCTCAAGGATGGTCAATGGAAACAGGATGCACCTGAGCTCAATTTCAAGTCTCATAGCAAAGGGTTTGAATACTTATGTAAATAAGATATTTCTGAACCTGTTTTCGCTTTGTCATTATGGGGTATTGTGTGTAGATTGATAAGGATTATTATTTTTTAATCCATTTTAGAATAAGGCTGTAACATAACAAAATGTGGAAAAGGGAAGGGGTCTGAATACTTTCCTAATGCACTGTATGTGCATCATTTTAATTTATTTATTCAATTAGTGCCCGTGTTCAAACCATGTTGCATGTCTGTCTGTCTGTCTCCATGACAACTAGAAATGACTAAAACATCACACATTGTGACAGTGAGTGAGAGAGAGGTTGAGGGAGAGATTGGTGAGAGGGATTGAAGGATTGAGAAAGCATATCGACCAAGAGGTCAAGTGGAAATGAAAACAAGTGGAGGAGTAGAATAACAAATATTGGAAGAGAGGTGGACCAGGATAGGGCAGTCTTTTTAAGAATTTGCCGGATTCACAGTAATCACAGTAAATTAACTTCACATAGTGAGAGTGTGATAAAGAAATATCTCGTAACAAAGTTAGTGAGGAATGAGTGTCTTTGTGAGAGTCTGTGTAGTGAGTGTGTGAAGTCTGTCTCCTGTAGAAGAGCCCTCTAACGTGTATGCTTCATCATCTCATAATCTATCATCCAGATGATCATAAACCTGTAGACTGTGCTCTTCATCTGCATGATCAGTGTTGGTACTGATATGTGATCTGAATTCACTGACATCATCATTTAATCAGTTCAAGTAATGAGCAGAGGACCTAACCCTCTAATAACCAAAACACAATTTGTGAAGTTGATCAAATGTAAGGATTACATGGAGGATCCAAAAAAAGATCAAGATTCAATGCAAGCTGTACTGCATAAAGGGATTCAACTGATAAAGAAAAGCCTATCCAGCAAGGGTGTTCAGGATGGTTGAGTGGTGATTACACAGTGTGTTAAGGGTCCTATTACCATGGAGCTGCCAGCAGGAGCTCGGCACTCAGGACCAGCTGATTCAGCTGTAAGGGGATTGAAGCTTTGGGCAGATTCTGTTGGAATTATGTATTATACCCGTGAGGTACAGACAGACAAGGACACTCAATGTGATGCAGTAAGATCTGTGAAGTGTGGCTCATTAGAAGTTACAGGTGGGATTTGTCAGTACAGCAGTAAATCAGTCTCTTCAATCTGAATGATGGAGGGCTCAGTGTCTCCCTCTGTGAGTTAAAATGTAAAACATTTAACCTCTTAAGGATCTGACCCTTTTTTTTCAATTTTCGCCTAAAAGGACATACCCAAAACTGCCTGTAGCTCAGGACCTGAAGCAAGGATGTGCATATTCTTGATACCATATGAAAGGAAACACTTCAAAGTTTGTGGAAATGTGAAATGAATGTAGGAGAACATAACACATTAGATCTGGTAAAAGATAATACAAACAAAAAAACATGTTTTTTAAAAAGTTTTTTTTAATCATCTTTGAAATGCAAGAGAAAGGCCACAATATAAGATTGCGGTTTAGGTGCAATTTAGATTTTGGCCACTAGATGGCAGCAGTGTGTGTGCAAAGTTTCAGATTGATCCAGTGAAGCATTGCAATACTGGACTATTTTGTATCAAGTCTGCCCAAATGTGCCAAATTGGTCAATTGATACATTTTCAAGTACATAACTATAGAGAACATACAAAAATGATATGGTAATACAAAATGTAAGTTTACACACTCCCAGGAATGTCATACATGATGGATCATTAGCTTGTGCACTAACTTTCACACATCTAGATGGCCGGGCGGGGTGGGTGTGGAACCAGAAACTGCAGAACCCAGTTCCTTCATTTGAACATAAAAATTGATTTTATCAAACAAAACTATGCTACATTTTATCTCTGGATAAAATGTCACCCTTAGGATGTCACCCTTAGGATGTCACCCTTAGGATGACAAATCAGAGCAAGATTACTGAATGTAAGTACATTATTTAGCTTCAGAGGTGAATGTATCAAACCAGTTGCCTAAAACGTTTTTTTTGTTGTTGTGCACTCTCCTCAAACAATTGCAGGGTGTTTTTTCACTGTAATAGATACTGTAAATTGGACAGTGCATTTAGATTAACAAGAATTTAAGCTTTCTGCCCATATAAGACATGTCTATGTCCTGGAAAGTTTGCTGTTACTTACAACAGTCATGCTAATCACATTAGCGCACGTTAGCTCAACCATCCCGTATACGGGACACCAATCCTGTAGAGGTTAAAATGTAATTACCACCACTTCCTCTGCAACAGTCTCCCCTTCTTCATTTGTATGTCCCTCCCTCGCACCCTTTCTCAAATCCTGTGTGTGTGTGTGTGTGTGTGTGTGTGGTTTAAATATTTCCCCAGTATTTTACAATTGTTCCATCCCAAGAATAAACCACTTTTCTCCCGGGTAACTCGTTATTTCCTGCCAAAACTGGAAGTGTCCTTCAAAAGCATTATAAAGCATATAAATAGGCCTATGTGTGGATTTGATTAGAGCTTTGATCAAAAATTCAAGCCTGATGCTAACTGAGCCATACATTAAATACATTTTATGAGCGTGACATTAAAGATATTTAATGAGCCCAATCCCAAAAAAGCCCAAAAGTTTGGCAGCTTTTGATATATGATATAGGCTACTGCACATTACGCACAACATAAAAACATAAAAGCCCATAGATGCAGCTAGCTATATCCTCTCTTGGGTAAATAAATGAAACTCGCTCCAGTAGGCTAATATTTTTGAGTGTGAACTGTATTACTGTACTGTATTGTATTATACTGCATTAGATGGACTGGAATTATGCACATCGTTCAAACCATGATAAAGTAGGTAGATAACATGTGATTCTGGTGCAGCACATGCGGCCTACAAAGTTACAAGTATAGGCTAGTGAATTTGAATTTTCAAATATAATAGGACCTATTTGTATAATTAGTAGGCTGATGCATATATGCATTTCATAATATTTCCCCTAATGTTATTAGCCTACCTCCTCTTTCTCTCTCTATTGTTGCTTCATTCCTTCCTCGCTTTCAACAGCATAGTCTATTGGTATAAGAAATGCTCAAATGTTTATGTCCAGCAAGCTATTCTAGTCTAGCTTTTCCTGCATGGGACTCCAAGATCTAAGGAGCGTTTTTTTAAGGAGAGAGGTCAGCGGAGCACAGGTGTGTGCATATTGCGGAAGAAACAGAGGACATAAGCTTATTATGCATAACCCATCATTAATTAGCTAAACATACAGTAAGGCTAATACTGCATTGAATGTATTACCTGAAAGAGGTAAGCTAGGACATCTATATATAGGGCTATATATCAATCTAGAACAGGATTATCTATTTTGGTGTTGATGGATAGAGAGAAAGAGTGCAAGAGAGTGCACGAGCGTGCATGGATTTAAAGCATCGATATTCGAGTGATAGGCTGTTTTAAAACTCTGCAGCTGCAATTAAAAAATATATATCTTTACAATTAAAAAATAAGGTGACTCCCGAAAGCCAGATGGAGATGGGTAAATTAGAGGCGCATTCAGTCTTTATATTAATGTAGAGTGAGGGAAAAAGGTATTTGATCCCCTGCTGATTTTGTACGTTTGCCCACTGACAAAGAAATTATCAGTCTATAATTGTAATGGTAGGTTTATTTGAACAGTGAGAGACAGAATAACAAAGAAATCCAGAAAAACACATTTCAAATTTTTTATTTTTTTATTTGCATTTTAATGAGGGAAATAAGTATTTGACCCCCTCTCAATCAGAAAGATTTCTGGCTCCCAGGTGTCTTTTATACCAGTAACGAGCTGAGATTAGGAGCACACTCTTAAAGGGAGTGCTCCTAATCTCAGCTTGTTACCTGTATAAAAGACACCTGTCCACAGAAGCAATCAATCAATCAGATTCCAAACTCTCCACCATGGCCAAGACCAAAGAGCTCTCCAAAGATGTCAGGGACAAGATTGTAGACCTACACAAGGCTGGAATGGGCTACAAGACCATCGCCAAGCAGCTTGGTGAGAAGGTGACAACAGTTGGTGCGATTATTCGCAAATGGAAGAAACACAAAAGAACTGTCAATCTCCCTCGGCCTGGGGCTCCATTCAAGATCTCACCTCGTGGAGTTGCAATGATCATGAGGAATCAGTCCAGAACTACACGGGAGGATCTTGTCAATGATCTCAAGGCAGCTGGGACCATAGTCACCAAGAAAAAAATTGGTAACACACTACGCCGTGAAGGACTGAAATACTGCAGCGCCCGCAAGGTCCCCCTGCTCAAGAAAGCACATATACAGGGCCGTCTGAAGTTTGCCAATGAACATCTGAATGATTCAGAGGAGAACTGGGTGAAAGTGTTGTGGTCAGATGAGACAAAGATGGAGCACTTTGGCATCAACTCAACTCGCCGTGTTTGGAGGAGGAGGAATGCTGCCTATGACCGAAAGAACACCATCCCCACCGTCAAACATGGAGGTGGAAACATTATGCTTTGGGGGTGTTTTTCTGCTAAGGGGACAGGATAACTTCACCGCATCAAAGGGACGATGGACGGGGCCATGTACCGTCAAATCTTGGGTGAGAACCTCCTTCCCTCAGCCAGGGCATTGAAAATGGGTTGTGGATGGGTATTCCAGCATGACAATGACCCAAAACACACGGCCAAGGCAACAAAGGAGTGGCTCAAGAAGAAGCACATTAAGGTCCTGGAGTGGCCTAGCCAGTCTCCAGACCTTAATCCCATAGAAAATCTGTGGAGGGAGCTGAAGGTTTGAGTTGCCAAACGTCAGCCTCGAAACCTTAATGACTTGGAGAAGATCTGCAAAGAGGAGTGGAACAAAATCCCTCCTGAGATGTGTGCAAACCTGGTGGCCAACTACAAGAAACGTCAGACCTCTGTGATTGCCAACAAGGGTTTTGCCACCAAGTCCTAAGTCATGTTTTGCAGGGGGGGTCAAATACTTATTTCCCTCATTAAAATGCAAATCAATTTATAACATTTTTGACATGCGTTTTTCTGGATTTTTGTTGTTGTTATTCTGTCTCTCACTGTTCAAATAAACCTACCATTAAAATTATAGACTGATCATGTCTTTGTCAGTGGCCAAACATACAAAATCAGCAGGGGATCAAACACTTTTTTCCCTCACTGTAGACTATGCTGCAGCAAATGTAGGCCTACCTGTTACAAGAAAGTAAGTTACCATGATGAGATAGTTGATGGGTCTACATACATTGTGAACTGCGCTCCATACTGAGATGGGCTGTCTATCCCCACCCTGAGCGTTGATGATTCATCATGCAGAGGCCATAGAGAAGCCAGATTTATACATCACATATAATTTAACAGTTCCATTTCACGCCATGCTGTTCATATACAGAATGTATTATAATTTACCAGTTTCTAGCAGTTATTTATCCGGAAAAAGGGAGTGGTTTTGGGCGGTAAATCCCGGTAAATCTCGGTAACCGGGTACCCATCCATTCAGCCCTAGTATGTGTGTGTGTGTGTTTGTGTGTGCAGTTTCCTTCTCTTCAAGAGATTCTTAGGTACTTTTGTATACTTTTTAGGCAGTAGTTCTGAAAGTAGCGCTCAAGAGCCAAAAGTGGTCCCCGAAAATTGCGTACTACGTCACATATGTGCAGATATGTGCACCACGTCATTACTCTCGCTCTCTCTCGCTCTACTCTGTGTGCATCTTGCTAGCTGTCACTCAATTGGCAAGTGGCTGAAGCTCATTGGCTAGAACCTGAATTACTAGGGGCTGGCACAGGTGGGGGGAAATGTAGGGGAAATGGGGCAGCATAGCTTCCAGAAAAACAGTTGCTTTAAAACTAGGGATTTCGTGGCTAATTGAGGTAAAACAGTAATTCTGCTCATAGATTATGCATGTATGAACTACACATTGACACATCCAGCCCAAAGTGTGTGTGTGTGTGTGTGTGTGTGTGTGTCTGCTTGCATGTGTGATTGGGTGATGATCGACTCCATTCCTGACATGAGTCTGTGTTTCGAAATAGCGATGTGTACTTGTGGGTGTGTTAGTTCTGAGAGGAGCACATCTGTGTATGTTTCCTAGTCTCCTCCAGTGGGCCAGAGGCTGTCCCTCCCCCGCCCCCTCCTGAGAGGATGCCAGCTCATCACATCATTAATCCAACATCCATCTCTCACTGGTACCCAAAACACAAAGTTACCATCAGTAAAGTTCCCCAAGTCCATGATGGGGAGACCAATGTCATACCTCTAATCCCTCCTCCCTCCTCTTCCTCCATACAGTCTCCTCTCTTCTGAAAACCTTCTCCCCTGCTTCTTTCCCGTATTCTTCCTCTCCCAACATCATCCTCCCCTTTTCCTCCTCTCATATTGAACTCCTCTTGCCATGCCTCCATTACACCTCTCTCTCTGCTCTCATAATCTTCTCTAGAATTATTCTGTAGGCTTCTCTCAATTTTTCATATGTTTCGCTGTCTGACTCTCTCACCACCGATACAAAGACTAGTAGCGATATGGGGTAGCTTTAAAGCTTATTCTTTATGGCAACTTTGATAGGATGTACTGTGAAAGAAACTGTGAGGTCTGTGATGTTTAAACGATGATGTATCTGTGATATTTTGCGCTAGTCTCCTGTTATTTATTTACATAAACACACAATTAATCTCTATCTTCCTCCCTCCCTCACATACCCACTAATTCCCTCCCTCCCTCACATACTCACTCATTCCCTCCCGCCCTCTCTCTCTCTAGACAAGATTGATGATGAGTTGGAGATGACCATGGTGTGTCACAGGCCAGAGGGTCTGGAGCAGTTGGAGGCCCAGACCAACTTCACCAAGAGAGAGCTACAGATCCTCTACCGAGGCTTCAAGAATGTATGCACAACCACCTCCCTCCTCCTCCCTTCCACTGTCTGTCTATCTTCATCTTCTTTGCTCCTCTATCTCTCTCCCTGTCTTTACTCTGCTCTCTCTCTCCCTGTCTTTACCCCGCTCTCTCTCTCCCTGTCTTCACTCCGCTATCTCTCCCCCTGTCTTCATGCCGCTATCTCTCTCCCTGTCTTTACTCTGCTATCTCTCTCCCTGTCTTTACTCCGCTATCTCTCTCCCTGTCTTTACCCCGCTATCTCTCTCCCTGTCTTTACCCCGCTATCTCTCTCCCTGTCTTTACCCCGCTATCTCTCTCCCTGTCTTTACCCCGCTCTCTCTCTCCCTGTCTTTACTCCGCTATCTCTCTCCCTGCCACTCTTAAGTATACATTCCTGCTTATGTTGCCTCTCTTCTTTACAAGTGTTAATGTCAAAGCTCTCTTCTCTCTCATCTCTGACTCAGTTATGTAAATGTTTTCAGCCTCGTGCCTTCATTACTTCATATGCTGCTAATCAGATTGTACAGGCCTGCAGCTAGAGGAACTAAGCCTGTCATACACCATAACAACAATTACATGCTGCATTATCCATATACACCCAACAGGAAAATATATGAATATATGTAAACATATATTCTCTACACATGAACATGCTAAGATACCCACCTACACATTGACACCCCCCCACATACAAGTTCTATGCAAATTGCTAGTTAATTGCTAGTTAATTAGCTGTTAGATTTGATTGACATGTTAACTCTGTAACCAAGGGTGGTGCCATTCGAGTGTAAATGATTGGTTGATCTGGCTGCTAACCAGAAGAAGCTGCATTATTTTGTTGCTTTAAGTAATGTTTTCACATGGTTTCCACAGGAGTGCCCGAGTGGAGTGGTGAATGAAGAAACATTTAAACACATCTACGCCCAGTTCTTCCCCCATGGAGGTACAGTAAACCAGACACCTCTCATTTAGATACATAACATGCCCTTTCTCGTTTGCGACTCATTTTCAAGCACTATGGGATAAAAAAAAGATCTCATGCCTGTATCTGGTTGTGTTGCAGATGCCAGCACTTACGCGCATTATCTCTTCAATGCGTTTGACACGACAAGCAATGGATCCATCAAGTTTGAAGTACAAACCACACACCACCACTATCACTCAGTGAATGCTTTAAATTAAAATGTGTTTATCTTATTTGTACTAGTGTTATTACTTAGTATTTTCTCTTTAATCTCTCTCCCTATGTGGTGACTCACTCAGGAGTTTGTAATGGGACTGTCTACGCTGCTGCGGGGCACTCTGAGAGAGAAGCTGGAGTGGACTTTTCATCTGTACGACATCAACAATGATGGCTACATTAACAGAGAGGTCTGTGTGTTCATTTACATGTCAGTTATATTGAAATATTGACATATGCTGTACTTATTAATACAGTGTTTGTATTTCTGTTTTACAGGAGATGACTGAGATTGTGAGGGCCATTTACGACATGATGGGGAAATATACCTACCCTGCACTCAAGGGAGATGTCCCTAAACAGCATGTGGATGCTTTTTTCCAGGTGACTTTACCCAACATCATACAGTACAATCTAATACCAAAACAGATGCTTACTGTAGGAGGTTATGAAACCCTAAGGAGTGCACAACAGTTTAGACCACATAATAACAATTTCATACTTACTGAAAAAATATTTTAAATTTCTCTCACTTCTTCCCTCCCCACAGAAAATGGATAAAAACAAAGATGGAGTTGTGACTTTAGAGGAGTTCATTGTCGCATGCCAGGAGGTGTGTATAGTACAGGCATATGTTTATACATTCGATATTGCTGTTGGTGTCTATGTAAGATGCTATCCTTATTTTATGATAGGCTTTGAGTTCCATCATTGCCCCCTATGGCTTACATTAGGGAGCCCTCTGTCTGGCTTGGTGTGAAGTGGTGACATCTTGTGGTGAAATGGTGACATATTGTGGTGAAATGGTGACATCTTGTGGTGAAACAAATTAGTTGCAACATTCTGTCACCATCTTTCTCCTCTTCTCCCCTCAGGATGAAATGATGATGAGATCCATGCAGCTCTTTGAAAATGTGATGTAAAAAAGGAGCTGATGGAAGGAAGGAGAGAGAAAAAATGAGAAAATTAGAGAGAATTCTGTCTGTGTTTCAGTGTGTGCGTCTGCACACGCATGTTTGTTTATCTGTGTGTGTCTGTCAGAGTGGATGAATGTGTATGTATGTCTCTCTCTCATCCTCTCATCTAACTTGTCAGCATTCATGTGTTTGCCAAATAATGTCTCTGCCTGGCTACCTGCTTTTGTGTGGATCAAATGAAGCCAGAACCGCCCAAATGACCAGCTGAGAGCGACAAGCAGCAGTCTCACTGCAGAATTAGACATTCATCTACGTTCTCCAAATGTCAAATTTCGAAGTTGCTCCAAACATCACATTTCAAAGTTAAGGGTTAAGTTTAGGCGCTCATTCCGAATGGTTAAGGTAAGGGTTAAGGTTTGGGTTAGGGTTCAAATTAAAAATGTAAAACTAATATCCACGACTGGGATCAAACACGTAACCTTCTGATCCAGAGTCACAGGATTACCCAAGCCTACTTGATGGTAATAGCACTTACTATTGCCCCTAGTGTCCAGTTTTGAAGGCATTACCCAACGTCCTCAGGACATGGATAGACGTCGAATTTCGACGTCAATCTTGAACGACCTGGCTTCCTGAGAGACCCCTGGACTTACTTGTCATATTGCTGAGCCCGGGAGCATGCAGATTAATTACCTGGATAATGCTTTCTGCCTTTTTATGTGACATGTGACATGAAGGTTTGTAAATCAGATGATCATACAACACAGACTGAAGTGTGAAACAGCTGAGAAAACTCAAACCTATACGCTGCTCCCACTTATTATGTGGAAACTCTGGCCCCCTACCTCCGGAACCTACACTGGGCTACTTTGGGTTCTTTTGACTTTGTTATTTTTGCCAAAATAGATGCATGCTTGAGCCAGAGGGATCCCTCCCTCCCTACCATAGAAATAGAATCATGATTCTACTCTATGCACCTGACCAACCATTTGCTTGACCAGGACATGGACCTTTAATAACCTCTTAACCTCTGTACTCAACTCATGCATCCAGTGAATGATTTATGGACTGATATGATCTACATATCTACTTATTTATTCATGTGTTTATGCTGGAAAATACGAGGTTGTCCTAATGTATTATTTGTTTGTTTTAAATGTCATATGTTGTGTCTGTTTTACTGTTGTCGTGGTGACCACCGTATCTCTGTGTTGGCTTTGCTGTCGCTCTCCTGTCTATTCCTGTAGTTGTCTGTCTGTCCCTGACTGATGCCTGTTATAATGTGTGCTTACAAATACACCCAATAGACTTGGTTTATGACTATGATGATACATAATCTTGTATGTTGGTTGGATCTAACTAATGATGGGAAATTACCATCTGCGTAATGCAATGTGAATGGTGTTGGTCATTGGCATTGTGGCTTTTCTGTTGAAGTGTGCATTTACAGTATATGTGTGTCTAAACCCACTGAGGAATACAGAAATGTGAACTAAGTATTATTATGGAGAGAGGGAATGTGTCAGTAAAACAAAGGTAAGGAGAGACACAGACACAGTAGTTAGCTAAAACCCCAAACGCATCACAGAACAAAGCCACCACTCTTCTAATGTGAAGCAATTATTATTTTTATTCAAGGAATTACTAATTTGTGTTAACTTTGTCAGTTCCTCCTAAGTGTGCAAGATGGCTTTCATGTTCTGCTGTACAGTGCAAATGCTATCAATAAAATGTTTTTGAGAATATGTTGTGTTGTGTGTGTGTGTGTGTGTGTGTGTGTGTGTGTGTGTGTGTGTGGTGTGTGTGTAGAGAGAGAGAGGAGAGAAAGGGGATCTCTGAATCAAAGAAAATATGAAGATAATCAATGATCGTACAGCACATATTAATAAATACGTCTCTTTCAGTAAAAAGCTGTGATGATTGGACTAGACCAAAGAAAATCTTCCCGCATTCCAGAAAGACGATGTGGTTGGAACTACCTTCCTGAGTTCCAGGAGTGCCCTGTAAGGGTGTTATGATGAGTTTCTAGGGTATCAAGTGATTAAGAATGTAATGATACTTAGACACTTTTGATGGGGAGTTCATATAATATATTTAATATGGTACCATGGTTATATATGACAACAGACATTACCATTCCGAACTGACTTAGAATGAAATACTCTCGCTTATATACTCTCTGCTACACGTTTCTTCACGACCATCTGGTACCCATCATGGGCACTCCCTTCTCTTGATGTTATTACCCTTTACCCCTGTCACTATATCCTGTCCATCAATTATTCTAAGATCAACCTCAGTAATCTCCTTTGACATAAGGAATGCAGACTCTGTGGCACCAAGCCACTTATCCACTAACTCTCCCCTGGTCCACACAATACTATGACATGACATCGTAACACTATAAAAACCTTATATCAATCCATTTTTTCTTCTTTTGTGGTAAGTAACATTACTAAACCCCCAACAATTCATATAAAATACAATATTCTCCAATCAGTAGTATATATGACTAGACCCTAAACTATGCTAGATAACTGACTCATCATCTTAGACCTGCTACCAAGAAAAACATCCATAGAAATTCTTAACATAATGACATCATCCATACAAAAACAAAGATCCATGACACTTCATAAGTTATATGGACATGACAATATACTCAAATGAATATATCAAAATAAAAATAACTTCAGTCTTCATCCATTTTCATACAGAGGAACCCCAAGCTTTTCTCTGGTCACTTGGGGCGCTATCTGATCTACTGAGATAGTCTTTTTTCCACATCTTCAATCCTTTAAACTTTAAAATCCACGTTATACATTTCCAACTTAACATTCCCCATTCCTCAATCAACATTATCAATGGACTCTAAACTGTAATGACATGATATATATTAAGAATTATTACTCTTAATGCTTTCCTGCAAGTCTCAAATATTTCCCATATATTTAGTTAAATTCCCAAAACCTTCCTAATCTTAATGTCCAACATGTATCCCCTATGTAATCACATACATTCCCTCTTTATCTACTTTAATAGCATACAATGTGATGTGATTATCACTTATATATTCTAATGAGTGACATCTCAGACCCAATTGCTTAAAAATCCAAGACTGTTAAAAGATACAAGATGAAAGATGAAAGATAAAAGATGTTCAACTCATACTTTGTTCTCCTAATATACCTGAGAAGACATACACATTATAACACTCTATTTTCACTCCCTGCTAAATCAGTACATCCCTAAACTATTCCTGCTTTAAGAATTCAACCATAATCAGATCATATGAAAATAGCATAACCCCATGATAGGAACCAATTAAGTATTTGCCTAGCAACATAGATATTTACCACTCTAAACATCCATATCAATATCACCCAATACTTCAATTGTACAGTGGGGGAAAAAAGTATTTAGTCAGCCACCAATTGTGCAAGTTCTCCCACTTAAAAAAGATGAGAGGCCTGTAATTTTCATCATAGGTACACGTCAACTATGACAGACAAATTGAGGGAAAAAAATCCAGAAAATCACATTGTAGGATTTTTAATGAATTTATTTGCAAATTATGGTGGAAAATAAGTATTTGGTCACCTACAAACAAGCAAGATTTCTGTCTCTCACAGACCTGTAACTTCTTCTTTAAGAGGCTCCTCTGTCCTCCACTTGTTACCTGTATTAATGGCACCTGTTTGAACTTGTTATCAGTATAAAAGACACCTGTCCACAACCTCAAACAGTCACACTCCAAACTCCACTATGGCCAAGACCAAAGAGCTGTCAAAGGACACCAGAAACAAAATTGTAGACCTGCACCAGGCTGGGAAGACTTAATCTGCAATAGGTAAGCAGCTTGGTTTGAAGAAATCAACTGTGGGAGCAATTATTAGGAAATGGAAGACATACAAGACCACTGATAATCTCCCTCGATCTGGAGCTCCACGCAAGATCTCACCCCGTGGGGTCAAAATGATCACAAGAACGGTGAGCAAAAATCCCAGAACCACACGGGGGGACCTAGTGAATGACCTGCAGAGAGCTGGGACCAAAGTAACAAAGCCTACCATCAGTAACACACTACGCCGCCAGGGACTCAAATCCTGCAGTGCCAGACGTGTCCCCCTGCTTAAGCCAGTACATGTCCAGGCCCGTCTGAAGTTTGCTAGAGTGCATTTGGATGATCCAGAAGAGGATTGGGAGAATGTCATATGGTCAGATGAAACCAAAATATAACTTTTTGGTAAAAACTCAACTCGTCGTGTTTGGAGGACAAAGAATGCTGAGTTGCATCCAAAGAACACCATACCTACTGTGAAGCATGGGGGTGGAAACATCATGCTTTGGGGCTGTTTTTCTGCAAAGGGACCAGGACGACTGATCCGTGTAAAGGAAAGAATGAATGGGGCCATGTATCGTGAGATTTTGAGTGAAAACCTCCTTCCATCAGCAAGGGCATTGAAGATGAAATGTGGCTGGGTCTTTCAGCATGACAATGATCCCAAACACACCGCCCAGGCAACGAAGGAGTGGCTTCGTAAGAAGCATTTCAAGGTCCTGGAGTGGCCTAGCCAGTCTCCAGATCTCAACCCCATAGAAAATCTTTGGAGGGAGTTGAAAGTCCGTGTTGCCCAGCGACAGCCCCAAAACATCACTGCTCTAGAGGAGATCTGCATGGAGGAATGGGCCAAAATACCAGCAACAGTGTGTGAAAACCTTGTGAAGACTTACAGAAAACCTTTGACCTGTGTCATTGCCAACAAAGGGTATATAACAAAGTATTGAGAAACTTTTGTTATTGACCAAATACTTATTTTCCACCATAATTTGCAAATAAATTCATTAAAAATCCTACAATGTGATTTTCTGGATTTTTTTTCTCATTTTGTCTGTCATACTTGACGTGTACCTATGATGAAAATTACAGGCCTCTCTCATCTTTTTAAGTGGGAGAACTTGCACAATTGGTGGCTGACTAAATACTTGTTTTCCCCACTGTATATAGTGACTAATATGTTAATATGTTAACTGAATTAATCAACATATTCATGATTTCATTCACAATCCTCACATTAACTTCCATGTGTCAAACAGTATGATTCAACAATGTCTACTCAAAATAAATCATATAAGTGTATCCTATGACATTACCATAATGTGTCACTGTTTTAACCCATAATGTCTATATAAGACATTTCTAAATTGTACAATCAATATCCTTCATTTTGAAAATAATTATACTAATACATACTAATGATTTACTTAAATCACTCAGTCATCTTCTAAAATATAACCAACCAAATTACTTAACTCAACCAAATTTAAAATGACAATTGTTATTGATTCACTTGACCCTTATCAATCAAAATTAAAAACCCTCAACTTTCATCACCCATTACAACTGTCAGAATGTACACTTATATTAACATACAGTATAAATATCCATCATTCTATTATGACTTTCCTCATCCTGATAATAAATACAGATCATTATCTCAATGCATTCTTAATACTATTAATTTAGCAGTATATATACCTAACACCCAAATTAGCAAATTTATATAAACCCAATTTTATTATCAACACATCTAAGCAACCCCTTTATTTCTCCGGCACTTAAATCTTCTGGCGTCTCTTCATTATGTTCTTCAGACAGCTTCATATTTCAAAATGACTTGCCCATGACAATGTCAAAACTACAATGTCTCATTCGAATCACCACCAACTCCACAACCCATTGTCTTGTCCATTTGTCAACCGTTATGCCCACAACATTAGAAATGTTGCATTTGAACATATCTTTCTCCATTCTCACTCAATGGTGGACTCCTTTCCCACTCCTTCGAGATAAAAACATGAGAAAATCCGTTGATAGCTTTGATTGTCTGTTGTACACCAGTTGCACGTAGAAGTGGTGCTTTACAGAAACATCTTCAACGGCTCTGATATTCATCTTCAGCCGGTTCATAGTTTGTTACTTTTATTTAGGTTCACACCATTCTAGGCCAAATGATCCCTTCTATGCATCAATACACCATCTGTATTTACCTCACTAGAAGACAAACATAATATTTATATTGATTTCTAATCCAATAAATCCATATAAACATTTACCATATGGCAAATTATTATGTTTTAACAATTATTCTTAATACCTATTTCTAATATACGTCCCAATTTCTGTTCACATCTCTCTGTGTAGTGTGTCCTTCTTGCATCACACCAATATGGAATTCACTGCTGCAACGACACACAGACATAAACACAAAAACAAAAACAATGCTCCACAGTGGCAGTTCCATCTTCCTCCTATTATTTTGATTACCTTCTACAGTGGGACAAATAGATGCAGGTATCTCTCTCTGCTACTTTGCCTTCCATCGAGGTAGTCAGCAACACCTATTACTAACCTCTCCACCTAGATTCTGTCCAGCTCTTACTTCTATAATCCTCTACTGCCACATAGTCACCAATGCGCAGAAAATGCCCAGATTCTACTCTTAGTTCTGGCAAAGAAGCCTTCACCTTTTTGAAAGAAAGTCTTCATAACATTGTTAGGTGAGACACAGCATGCTACTTTACACTGTCTTCTTATCAGTCAGGAAAAACCTATAGATTAGGAAGTGCACATACTTGCAGCTTATTATAGTCCACTCTTTCCATCTAACATGCCTCCTCTACATTCTACCTTATACCACAAATACATTTTCACCAAAAACATTTAATCTAACCCATAACACATTAATTACTACAGCTCATATTCTTACTACAATATGCAAATGTACCAATAAATCCTCATACCATCAGTACTGTCACACCCTGGCTCTGGGACTCTATATGTTGAGCCAGGGTGTGTTCATTCTATGTGTTCTATTTCTATGTTGGGGGTTCTAGGTTGTGTATTTCTATGTTGGCCTGAGTGACTCCCAATCAGAGGCAACGAGTGTCAGCTGTTGGCTGGTTGTCTCTGATTGGGAGCCATATTTATACTGTCTGTTTTCCTTTTGTGTTTGTGGGTTCTTGTTCCGTGTTCGGTCATTGTCACCGTGGACTTCACGAGTCGTTTATTGTTTTTGTTCGTGCTTTAATATAATAAAGTAACATGTTCATTCATCACGCTGCGCATTGGTCTACTTCTCTCCCTGACGATCATGACAGAAGAACCCACCATAAAAGGACCAAGCAGCGTGTCCAGGAGCAGGCAGACTGGACATGGGAGGAAGCGCCGGGTAAGGAGATGGAGAGGTTGGCGATGGCCCAGGTGGGCAAATCGTGGTCCTGGGAGGACATGCTCGGGGGCAAGGGACCTTGGGCTAGGATTAAGGCCCTGGCGAGAGAGGAGCAGCGGCGTCAGCAGTGCCATCGTCGGACGGACGAGAGGCAACCCCAAAAAAAAATTAGGGGGGGGCACACGGCATGGGCGGCTGGGCAGCAGGAGGCAGCCACAGGGCGATTTGGAGAGGAGGCCACCGGGTTAGGGGGGCCAGAAGGCAGGTTGGCGGAGCCTGGATGGAGAGCGGAACCAACTTCCCGTACTCAGGCAAGGCAGCATGGGACGGGGCAGGTTCCGCGGTATGCGGAGCGGCGTACTGTGCCACGAGTGGTCCGGCATAGTCCTGTACGTCCTGTGCGAGCACCCCGCACGTGTCGTGCGAAGGGGGGTATGCAGCCAGGACGGAGTGTGCCGGCTCAACGCTCGTGGTCTCCAATGCCTCTCCGCGGTCCCGGATATCCTGCTCCAGTGTCACGTGCTGTTATGCCAGTACGGGTACACAGCCCTGTACGTCCTGTGCGGATGCCTCACACAGAGTGTGTGAGGGTAGGCATTCAGCCGGGACGGGTTGTGGCCGCTCTTCACTCCAGGTCTCCTATCCGTCTCCACAGCCCGGTTCGGCCTGTCCCTGCTCCACGCACCAAGCCTACGGTGTGCGTCGCCAGCCCAGTCCGGCCTGTCCCTGCTCCACGCACCAAGCCTACGGTGTGCGTCGCCAGCCCAGTCCGGCCTGTCCCTGCTCCACGCACCAAGCCTACGGTGTGCGTCGCCAGCCCAGCCCGGCCTGTCCCTGCTCCACGCACCAAGCCTACGGGGTGCGTCGCCAGCCCAGCCCGGCCTGTCCCTGCTCCACGCACCAAGCCTACGGGGTGCGTCGCCAGCCCAGCCCGGCCTGTCCCTGCTCCACGCACCAAGTCTACGGTGCGCGTCGCCAGCCCGGCCCGGCCTGTTCCTGCCACTCGCACCAAGCCAGGGGTGCGAGTCGTCAGCCTGGTCCAGCCCGTTCCTGCTACTCGCACCAAGCCAGGGGTGCGAGTCGTCAGCCCTGTAAAGCCCGTTCCGGCTCCACGCACCAAGCCAGGGGTGCGCATCGTCAGCCCGGTCCGGCCCGTTGCTGCTCCACGCACCAAGCCAGGGGTGCGAGTCGTCAGTCCGGTGAGGCCCGTTCCGGCTCCACGCACCAAGCCAGGGGTGCGTATCGTCAGCCCGGTCCGGCCCGTTGCTGCTCCACGCACCAAGCCAGGGGTGCGCATCGTCAGCCCGGTCCGGTCCGTTCCGGCCTCACGCACCAAGCCAGGGGTGCGCGTCGTCAGTCCGGCACAACCCGTGCCTGGGTCATCGGTGCCAAAGCAGGTACCGCTCATCTGCTCCACAACGGAGCTGAAGCTAGCCGTTCCTGCTACGTTCAGGTCAGCTCCTGCCAGCGGGGCCAGACCGGACCAGGGGCGCTATGGGGGGATTATTGGAGGGTGGTGGGCAAGGCCGGAGCCAGAACCGCCGCCGAGGAGGTATGCCCACCCAGCCCTCCCCTGTTTTGCTCTTATTGAGGCGCGGTCACAGTCCGCGCCTTTAGGGGGGGGTACTGTCACACCCTGGCTCTGGGACTCTATATGTTGAGCCAGGGTGTGTTCATTCTATGTGTTCTATTTCTATGTTGGGGGGTTCTAGGTTGTGTATTTCTATGTTGGCCTGAGTGACTCCCAATCAGAGGCAACGAGTGTCAGCTGTTGGCTGGTTGTCTCTGATTGGGAGCCATATTTATACTGTCTGTTTTCCTTTTGTGTTTGTGGGTTCTTGTTCCGTGTTCGGTCATTGTCACCGTGGACTTCACGAGTCGTTTATTGTTTTTGTTCGTGCTTTAATATAATAAAGTAGCATGTTCATTCATCACGCTGCGCATTGGTCTACTTCTCTCCCTGACGATCGTGACAAGTACTACCCCCTTTTCTGAACACATGAGTCACAACGTGATTCATGCTTTCAAAACAAAACAACAACATTGTTTGTTAAACCAAAATTTAAAATGACATTACAATGACAACTTTTGATAATACCTTAACTTACTTTTATCCCTTAAAGTAATTAAATAATAGTACAATTGATTAGCTCCAGGTATCCCTCATCCAGGGATAGCTCTCTTTTTCTTTCCTTGTCATGGTCCGAATCATATACATTTTTGGGATTATTGCCAAATTATAAACTTCTTCATAATTTTCAGTATTAGAAATTACCCTCAACTCAGTATAATAAATTACCTTAAATTCCTCCTCCCATGCCTCTGGCATTTCCAGTGTGGGTGATCAATTTACACTAGAAAGTCAGGACAGAGTTCAGAGGTCATTGAAATCATTCAACGAATTGTTCCCTTCTATAGTAAACTAATCATTCCCAACATTCAAAACATTCCATAAATGTTGTGTATCCCATTTGTACATTAAGTCTTCATGACATTCCTTCTCATAAGAAATCATGTTTATACCCGAAATTCACCCAAAACAAGAAAACAACGTCATAAAATTAACTGTGTGTGCTCCTTTAAGACTTATCACCTTTGACTTGTTGAAGCCTTTAAAATTCAAAAATAAGAACCCTATATAAAAATCATCCTAGGTGGGTTGTGTGTTTATTTGAAAAAAAAATAGCCAGGCCTTAGTTCATTTAGTAGCTCTTTTTCACGGCTTAAGTATAAAACTGCCTACATTTCCTAAACTGCTCCCCCTAGCCCTGTGAAACATTCCAATGAGATAAGGAAATCCCCTTGCTCCTGGAAGAGAAATTATACATTTCATTAACATGCAATTACAATCAGTAATCCAAAGATAGTAAGTACACACAAAACATAATACAGATATACATAGTCCTATCTCATCAATAATCGTTTATATGAATCAAATACCTCATAACTACACCAGATAAATATTATATAAAATCTCTCAAAAGATGAAAACCACTCAAAGTTCTTCGAGTTGATAATGATTATTTTTAATTGATTACTCTTCAGACTTTATCCTCTTTAAATCTCACAATGATTATTGAACCCCCAAATCTGCTCTTTGTGATCCCATATCAAATGATCCATTCTCGTTTACTTGATCAACAACATAGGAAATATCTGATTCTCCTTATATACAGTGGGGGAAAAAAGTATTTAGTCAGCCACCAATTGTGCAAGTTCTCCCACTTAAAAAAGATGAGAGAGGCCTGTAATTTTCATCATAGGTACACGTCAACTATGACAGACAAATTGAGGGAAAAAAATCCAGAAAATCACATTGTAGGATTTTTAATGAATTTATTTGCAAATTATGGTGGAAAATAAGTATTTGGTCACCTACAAACAAGCAAGATTTCTGGCTCTCACAGACCTGTAACTTCTTCTTTAAGAGGCTCCTCTGTCCTCCACTTGTTACCTGCATTAATGGCACCTGTTTGAACTTGTTATCAGTATAAAAGACACCTGTCCACAACCTCAAACAGTCACACTCCAAACTCCACTATGGCCAAGACCAAAGAGCTGTCAAAGGACACCAGAAACAAAATTGTAGACCTGCACCAGGCTGGGAAGACTTAATCTGCAATAGGTAAGCAGCTTGGTTTGAAGAAATCAACTGTGGGAGCAATTATTAGGAAATGGAAGACATACAAGACCACTGATAATCTCCCTCGATCTGGAGCTCCACGCAAGATCTCACCCCGTGGGGTCAAAATGATCACAAGAACGGTGAGCAAAAATCCCAGAACCACACGGGGGGACCTAGTGAATGACCTGCAGAGAGCTGGGACCAAAGTAACAAAGCCTACCATCAGTAACACACTACGCCGCCAGGGACTCAAATCCTGCAGTGCCAGACGTGTCCCCCTGCTTAAGCCAGTACATGTCCAGGCCCGTCTGAAGTTTGCTAGAGTGCATTTGGATGATCCAGAAGAGGATTGGGAGAATGTCATATGGTCAGATGAAACCAAAATATAACTTTTTGGTAAAAACTCAACTCGTCGTGTTTGGAGGACAAAGAATGCTGAGTTGCATCCAAAGAACACCATACCTACTGTGAAGCATGGGGGTGGAAACATCATGCTTTGGGGCTGTTTTCCTGTGTCATTGCCAACAAAGGGTATATAACAAAGTATTGAGAAACTTTTGTTATTGACCAAATACTTATTTTCCACCATAATTTGCAAATAAATTCATTAAAAATCCTACAATGTGATTTTCTGGATTTTTTTTCTCATTTTGTCTGTCATACTTGACGTGTACCTATGATGAAAATTACAGGCCTCTCTCATCTTTTTAAGTGGGAGAACTTGCACAATTGGTGGCTGACTAAATACTTGTTTTCCCCACTGTAGTTAATGTCATCCCTTTAAAATGTCATATTTCATTCATTAGCCAATACAATCACTTACTCCACATAAGTAAGACTTGATATTGTATCCCAGGCATCTATTTAAAAATGGTTTGATACGTTGTCTCCTATTTTTTCCCCTTAACATAATACTATAGTAGACTTCCATCAATCCTGGAAAAAAAAACTCCCACTCAGAAGACACTAGATAATACCACGTTTCATTAAGTTGACTACACCTTCTACTATAAACCTATAACCCCTTTCTAGTAATTTAATCATCACAACCTGTTGCATAGATGTTTTAAAATATAAACCTATTGTTTAATAACTTCAGAATTTACTAAAAATGTTTACTTAATCCATCAGCCTAATAGTAACAACTCAAATCAAATCAAATCAAATCAAATTGTATTGGTCACATGCGCCGAATACAACAGGTGCAGACATTACAGTGAAATGCTTACTTACAGCCCTTAACCAACAGTGCATTTATTTTAAACAAAAAAAGTAAGAATAAAACAACAACAAAAAAAGTGTTGAGAAAAAAAGAGCAGAAGTAAAATAAAGTGACAGTAGGGAGGCTATATATACAGGGGGGTACCGTTGCAGAGTCAATGTGCGGGGGCACCGGCTAGTTGAGGTAGTTGAGGTAGTTGAGGTAATATGTACATGTGGGTAGAGTTAAAGTGACTATGCATAAATACTTAACAGAGTAGCAGCAGCGTAAAAAGGATGGGGTGGGGGGGCAGTGCAAATAGTCCGGGTAGCCATGATTAGCTGTTCAGGAGTCTTATGGCTTGGGGTAGAAGCTGTTGAGAAGTCTTTTGGACCTAGACTTGGCACTCCGGTACCGCTTGCCGTGCGGTAGCAGAGAGAACAGTCTATGACTAGGGTGGCTGGAGTCTTTGACAATTTTGAGGGCCTTCCTCTGACACCGCCTGGTATAGAGGTCCTGGATGGCAGGAAGCTTTGCCCCAGTGATGTACTGGGCCGTACGCACTACCCTCTGTAGTGCCTTGCGGTCGGAGGCCAAGCAGTTGCCATACCAGGCGGTGATGCAACCAGTCAGGATGCTCTCGATGGTGCAGCTGTAGAATTTTTTGAGGATCTGAGGACCCATGCCAAATCTTTTTAGTCTCCTGAGGGGGAATAGGCTTTGTCGTGCCCTCTTCACGACTGTCTTGGTGTGTTTGGACCATGATAGTTCGTTGGTGATGTGGACACCAAGGAACTTGAAGCTCTCAACCAGATTATCGTTTTTTTAGAATTAATGAACTGTCTGCATAACTCACTGTTGTTTAAACAAACTATAGAATAATAATAATCAAAAATTGTCAAAGAACGTTCCATATTCAACTACCTAGATATGTGATCTACATTATCCCAATACGTCCTACATATGTCAATACAGCCCAACTATCACTACCTTCTTTCACCCTCTTACGAAATCATGTCATTAGTAAATTGTCTCCACAAACCACTTGTCACGCCCTGGCTCTGGGGACTCTCGTATGTTGAGCCAGGGTGTTTATTTTGTTTAGGTTCTAGTCGTTGTCTATCTATGTTGGCCTGAGTGACTCCCAATCAGAGGCAACGAGTGTCAGCTGGTTGTCTCTGATTGGGAGCCATATTTAACTGTCTGTCTTTCACTTTGTGTTTGTGGTTTCTTGTTCGGATTTGGTATGTGTTATACTGTAGACGTCACGTTATCGTTGTTGTTTTGATCGTGTGATCATTCTAAATAAATATATAATGTTCGCATTCAACGCTGCGCCTTGGTCTCTCCCTGACGATCGTGACACCACTACTACCTAATAACATATTTTCATTCACCTAAATAGAAATAATAATTTTAATACCATTATATTCAAACAATCCAAGTCAACCTTTCACATCTCCCAATTAACCTACTTACTTTGTAACACAGAAAACACTCTACAATATCTATCATACTCTACCGCTGACTTTCCATCTAACGGTACTTCAACAGAATATAAATTATTGTGAAGTTATAGTCAAAACAAATAAAACATCTATTCACAGCGATGCAACTTTAATTACTATGTTATACTATCCACTATGTTTTGGTAAGACAATCTCTTTCCTATAATGTTATCAATTAAACCAGTAATGCACATCAACATTATCAATGTAAGAGTTTGCTTCCGTCCCTACCTGGACTTGAACCAGGAACCCTCTACACACATCGACGACATTCACCATCGAAACACCGTTACCCGTCGCTCCACAAAATCCACGATCCTTGCAAAGCAAGGAAAAACAACTACTTCCACGTCGCATAGCAAGTTACGTCACCACTCTAAACGTCACTAGTTCTCACCACTAACTAGCTAGCCCTTTCACACCAAACATTCAACCCCCTATGACTTCTTTCTCCACAGCAACCATTGATCCTTGTACACCTAACGTAAGCCATAATGTCCCTTACAGCGCTCTCACGTTTCAGCGAGCCCCAATGGTTAACACCAGCAGACAAAAATATGGACACTCTTCCATTTTTTTTTACAAGTAGACAAAATAACACACATTCTCAAACAGCGTTCTGCATTTACCTCTACTGTAGGGTTTAAAAACTAACCTAACAACATTAACCATCCTAAATTGCTGTAGTAACGTCATGTTTGGTTCAGTTGATCTATTACGATAGTATGTCCATAATACTTCTGTAGTGACCTCAACCAAAAGTTGCCATAGTCCTCAGTCAATGTTATATTTCCTTTTATTCTCAGAATTCCCTTGCTTCACTTCCCATGAAGATAAGACATTCGCTTCTCTGTGCGTCCTAAACTACATTCTATTTCCCCTGTAATCAACTAAGATCATAGCCACAGTGTCAGGAATGCTGTAGGTGGGTGTAGTGGTGGAATCAAGCGCAGGACACCGAAGTATAGTCCAAAAGACTTTAGTGCAATTCCCAACAAGGGAAAAATCGAACACACTGGCCCGAAGGAGAAACTACGCACGAAGGCGACAAAAACCAAAAGGCGCACAAACCTTTGCTCCAACACAGTGGAGTAAAGCTCAACCGAGCGAATAAGTAATATATTATACAAGCACAACACACGACAGAAAATCAATCACACACAACACTAGACAAACACAACGAGAAACTTATAGGACACTAATTACACTAAACGAGAACAGGTGTCACAACAAACAGACAAAAGCAAACGAACATAGAAACATGCAACGGTGGCAGCTAGTATTCCGGAGACAACGAACGCCGAAGCCTGCCCGAACAAGGAAGAGAGGCAGCCTCGGCCGAAACCGTGACACACAGCTCATATGAAACCACCAATCCGCCATTATTAGAATACAGCAGATGTAGGTAACTGTTCTTTCTAAGTAGGCTACAAGTAACACCAAACACTTGCTGTAGTTTACCATCATATATTGAATTTATATACATAGGATCAATATCCCATTTATTGATAGACATACCGGCACCATTCTCAATCGTTTAATTTAGCAAACCCTTAGGCAACGCCAAAAAAAAATGACTACCACGCAATCGTCTCTATACCTGCTAAATAAGTGAGTCTTTCTATTTGGACCAAAACACGCTACAAGCCTTCCATTCTACATCACCAAACCAAATACTTTTGTCGTCTCTGTCTAAGCAACACATACCATCAGTTGAATTACACTCATAAACCCAGATTTCACTCTATGCCATTGAAATGACAAAGGAGCGAATGGCGCCGGAGAAGATGGCTGCCGTTTTACAGCCCTCTAACCAATTGTACTATTATGTGTGTTTTTCCGCGTTATTTGTAATTTATTTTGTACATAATGTTTCTGCCATCGTCTCTTATAACCAAAAAGAGCTTCTGGATATCAGGACAGCGATTACTCACCTCGTATTGGACGAAGATTTTTTCTTCAACGAGGCGGCTGCGAAGGATATCCTACAGACACCCGACAAGGCCCAAATCCCCGTCATTCGCATGAGAAAGAGACAGAGATATCGTGGACGTAGGTCGGGGTGCCTTGTAAGGATCCGACGGCGAGCGAGTAAACTGCCTCTCCCATCAATCATATTAGCCAATCTTCAATCATTTGAGAATAAATTGGATGACCTAAGATTACGGTTATCCTACCAACGGGACATTAAAAACTGTAATATCTTATGTTTCACCGAGTCGTGGCTGAACGACGACATGGACAACATACAGCTAGCGGGCTATACGCTACATCGGCAGGATAGAACGGCTGACTCCGGTAAGACAAGGGGTGGCGGTCTGTGTATATTTGTAAACAACAGCTGGTGCACAAAATCAAATACTAAGGAAGTCTCTAGGTTTTGCTCGCCTGAGGTAGAGTATCTTATGATAAGCTGTAGACCACACTATTTACCAAGAGAGTTTTCATCTATATTTTTCATAGCTGTCTATTTACCACCACAAACCAATGCTGGCATTAAGATTGCACTGAATGAGCTGTATAAGGCCATAAGTGAACAGGAAAACGTCATCCAGACGCAGCGCTCCTAGTGGCCGGGGACTTTAATGCAGGGAAACTTAAATCCGTTCTACCTAATTTCTACCAGCATGTTAAATGTGTAACTAGAGGGGAAAAAAACTCTAGACCACCTTTACTCCACACACAGAGATGCATACAAAGCTCTCCCTCGCCCTCCATTTGGCAAATCTGACCATAACTCTATCCTCCTGATTCCTGCTTATAAGCAAAAACTAAAGCAGGAAGCACCAGTGACTCGGTCAAAAAAGAAGTGGTCAGATGACGCAGATGCTAAGCTACAGGATTGTTTTGATAGCACAGACTGGAATATGTTCTGGGATTCTTCCGATGGCAATAAGGAGTACACCACATCAGTCACTGGCTTCATCAATAAGTGCATCGATGACGTCGTCCCCACAGTAACCATACATACCCCAACCAGAAGCCATGGATTACAGGCAACATCCACACTGAGCTAAAGGGTAGAGCTGCCACATTTAAGGAGCGAGACACTAACCCAGACGCTTATAAGAAATCCCGCTATGCCCTCCGGCGAACCATCAAACAGGCAAAGCGTCAATACAGGCCTAAGATTGAATCTTACTACACCGGCTCTGACGCTCATTGGATGTGGCAGGGCTTGCAAACTATTACAGACTACAAAGGGAAGCACAGCCGCGAGCTGCCCAGTGACACCAACCTACCAGATGAGCTAAATCACTTCTATGATCGCTTCGAGTCAAGCAACACTGAAGCATGCATGAGAGCATCAGCTGTTCCGGACGACTGTGTGATCACACTCTCCGTAGCCGATGTGAGTAAGACCTTTAAACAGGTCAACATTCACAAGGCCGCAGGGCCAGAGAGATTACCAGGACGTGTACTCTGAGCATGTGCTGACCAACTTGCAAGTGTCTTCACTGACATTTTCAACCTGTTCCTTACTGATTCCTGACTGACTCTGTAATACCAACATGTTTCAAGCAGACCACCATAGTCCCTGTGCTCAAGAACACTATGGTAACCTGCTTAAATGGCTACAGACCCGTAGCACTCACGTCTGTAGCCATGAAGTGCTTTGAAAGGCTGGTCATGGCTCACATCAACACCATTATCCCAGAAACCCTAGACCCACTACAATTTGCATACCGCCCCAACATATCCACATATGATGCAATCTCTATTGCGCTCCACACTGCCCTTTCCCACCTGGACAAAAGGAACACCTATGTGAGAATGTGATTCATTGACTACAGTTCAGCGTTCAACACCATAGTGCCCTCAAAGCTCATCACTAAGATAAGGACCCTGGGACTAAACACCTCCCTCTGCAATGGGATCCTGGACTTCCTGACGGGCCGCCCCCAGGTGGTAAGGGTAGGTAACAACACATCTGCCACGCTGATCCTCAACACGGGGGCCCCTCAGGGGTGCGTTCTCAGTCCCCTCCTGTACTCCCTGTTCACCCATGATTGCATGGCCAGGCACGACTCCAACACCATCATTAAGTTTGCCGACGACACAACAATGGTAGGCCTGATCACCGACAACGATGAGACAGCCTATAGGGAGGAAGCCAGAGACCTGGCCGTGTGGTGCCAGGATAACAACCTATCCCTCAACGTGGGATAGGAGATGATTTTGGACTACAGGATCATAAGGACTGAGCACGCCCCCATTCTCATCGACGGGGCTGCAGTGGAGCAGGTTGAGAGCTTCAAGTTCCTTGGTGTCCACATCACCAACAAACTATCATGGTCCAAACACACCAAGACAGTCGTGAAGAGGGCACGACAAAGCCTATTCCCCCTCAAGATTTGGCATGGGTCCTCAGATCCTCAAAAAGTTATACAGCTGCACCATCAAGAGCATTCTGACTGGTTGCATCACTTCCTGGTATGGAAACTGCTCTGCCTCTGACCGCAAGATACTACAGAGGGTAGTGCGTATGGCCAGTACATCACTGGAGCCAAGCTTCCTGCCATCCAGGACCTCTATACCAGGCGGTGTCAGAGGAAGGCCCTAAAAATTGTTAAAGACTCCAGCCACCCTAATCATACACTGTTCTCTCTGCTACCGCATGGCAAGCGGTATCGGAACGCCAAGTCTAGGTCCAAAAGGCTTCTTAACAGCTTCTACCCCCAAGCCATAAGACTCCTGAACAGCTAATCAAATGGCTACCCGGACTATTTGCATTGTCCCGCCCACCCCACCCCCTCTTTTACGCTGCTGCTACTCTCTGTTTATTATCTATGCATAGTCACTTTAACTATAAATACATGTACATATTACCTCAATTACCCCGACTAACCAGTGCCCCCGCACATTGACTCTGTACTCTGTACCGGTTACAAATATAAACCATACACTCTTTGACACAATCCCTGTCTCCATAATGGATAACTACCTGGAACTATGAAGTGCACCTGATAGCGAATGATGATATTTTTTATTCTGTAAGCACTGAATACAGATCAACAAGCACTTTTTGAACGTGCAAATGCACATTCCACAGTTGTAAATGTTAGGGATTTCTGAACATTTGGTCACATTATTCTACATTAGTTCAAATTGTAGTTTTATTTGTGAGGTATGTGAATTTTCTTTTACATATTCACAGATAATGGTTTAATTTGTGAAATATTTGTACATATTCACGAATTATGGTTTTATTTACGAAATATTTGTATATATTCACAGATCATAGCTTTATTTGTGAATTATGTTTAATATACGCACTGATCGTGGTAGACACACTTACTGAATAAAGAAACAAATCTAACTCCATAGATTCTGTTGAGTTAAGGTGCAGGTGATGAACGGTACAAGCCAAACAAGAAATCAAAGAAACTGGACATAATTGTGAATGTGGCTAAAAGGTTTTTGGATCTCCAGGGCTTCACAGCAGAAACATTGCATGGGAATACTGTCTGAAGATGCTCTTCCATTTCAGGCCCCAGAGCCTGTAGGGATCTGAGTAGACATTTGAATCGGACTAAAGGAGTGCATATATTTTTGTTTTGTACATTTTGGGGGAATAATATTAGTGTTTTTTTCCCCACACTTTCCCTATGTCCACGTGTTCTTTCTGTGTTGAAGTTTCCCAGTTTTCACCCCACGTAGTAGGGGGCGGAATGCACCTCTAATGTGTGTTTGCGGAATGCCAAAATACAATAGAAGAAGAAGAAAGAAGGCGTGGCCATTGAGCACGGGTAGTGTGTCTGCGTAGTGAGAGGGCCTTTTAGTTTTTCATTATCTTCGAAGAGCGTTGTCTCGGCAAAGAAAAATGAACGGGCTGGACGAGGAACAAATGGGACCACAGACCTTTCTCTATGGTGAGATACTCTCTATTTGAAGTAACATAATTCGTTTTTTTTTTTTTTCGGAATAACTTGAATGTAATAAATAGATCAGCAAGCTAGCTATTGTAGATAAAAGGGGGAAAAAATTGTTCCCCAGACACACGAGGTACAGCCAGCTAATGTTAGCACAATTAGCTAACTTTAGAGCTACAACTAGTGGTAATGGGAGCATGTCGGAGTTTCAACAACTTATGGTCTAAATACCGTTACATAACACTATTTGGGAATGGAAAGGACTTACCAAGTTTAGCCACGAGATATCAACTTAGCTAACGTTAGCCACCTAGCCGGTAGTTAGCATAGGTGAGCTAATTTTAGTTAGCTAGCCATCCTAGCTAGTTAGACAAGCATATTGAGACCACATTTGGTGAGTTATGTTTTGAAGGTCTCGGTGACCTGGTCGATTTTGTATTTGTTGTAACGTTAACTGAGCCAGACTGATGGACATTAGCTTCTCACTGGCTAGGTACCCCTCCATGCGTGTCAAATTGCTCAACACGTGCTTTATTTAAAGATGGCGCACAAGGCCTTCTAGAAAATGTCAATGCAGCACAACACGATTTTTGTGAACATTGCCCAAATTACACTAGCTTCTCACTGGCTAGGTACCACTCCATGCGTATAAAATTGTTCAACACGTGCTTTATTTAAAGATGGCGCACAAGGCCCTCTAGAAAATGTCCTTGCAGGCAAACCGATTTTGTGAACATTGCCCAAATTACTAGTGTTGGCTAAAGTTATGTTTATCTATAATTATTCCACTTTATGAAAGTAGTATATGAAGTGCATTGATGATGACATGCTTTGTCAGTGATTTGGGGTTAACTGTTTCAGATTAAAATTGATTGGACAAACACATTTGAAATAAAATGTGGCATGTGATGTCTTTATAAATTGTGTAGTTCAGCGACCCAAATTATTATGTTGGTTAATAGCCTGTCTACCTACCTAAATTAGTTGGCTAGCTAGTTTCATTGACAACATGGTCAGGGTGCAGTGTTCTTTCAACCACGTGGGTTGGTGACCCACATGTTTGCCTCACCTCAGTCGACCTTTTAAGGAGATGTCCAGGGTAGGCAACCTTATTTGCACAGGACCGGTTTGGATGCAGGCTTGTTTCTCAGCCAAAGCAGAAACCAAACTGATTTAAACATATCAGTCTTCAACTGAGTCTTTTTTTTGTCAGCTATTTAACTGTCTAGAAAAGCCTGAAACTACACTATGGCATCCCACAAGTATGTGTTGCGCACCCCAACGTAGGATCCTTTTGTTGATAGCAATGCATTTTCTCTTATGTAATATACCCTTTTTCTCAACAGGGTGCGAGTTGAAATCTGGGAAGGATGTAGTCTTCAACCCAGAAGAAGATGACTTTGAGCACCAGCTGGACTTAAGGATGGTGAGGGTTACTGATATCTCCTTTCTATGGAATAAAATATTAATTTCTTTCTGGTTATCCATTTTTCCTCCTAGGTATGTTAAAGTATTTCTGAACTTGGTGTCTCTTGTTGATTGCTCTTAGCTGTGTGTGGACCTCAGCACCAAGGATGAGCTGCACATCGTGGAGGTGGAAGGACAGGACACGGAGGGTCAGAAGGTTAAGGCTGTGCTGGCTTCACTCAAACCGTCCACCCTGCCAAGTGTGAGTAGTCAGAGTATCATCAATACTTCTGTGCCATCCCTGAGTGGGAGATTGTGGTTGTATGGCCTGTGTAGAGTTCATGTTAAGTAAAGAGTTAATTGTGTGCTGCAGGTGTGTCTTGGTGGATTCGCAATCACACCCCCAGCAGTTTTCCGTCTCAAGGCTGGTTCCGGGCCAATCCACATCAGTGGCCAGCACCTTGTCAGTGAGTATAACTTTATCCTAGGACAGTGTTGCCATGGCATCTGTTGTCGAAGATGATATTTGTTGAGCTGATTTACTGAAGCTTTTTCAACACTGCTTACCAAAAGACTGAGACTGAAGATGGCCATTGACTTTTCTGAGTGATTTTAGCCTTTTTGAGGATGCCGTATCCTATATACTCAAAGTTAACATAAATTGTTATTCCACCAGTGATGGGAGGAGACCAGTCTTTTGATGAAGATGATGAAGAGGAAGATGAAGAAGAGGTACAAACGTCCAAGAAAAGGCCCGCATCAGCACCGGCACTTAAATCTCAGGTTAGTCCCGACTACTGGCTGGAAAGTCGCTGTTGTCACAATGTACATATCTGCTGCATTACTATCGCGTTGGCCTCTGTAGTCAAAGATGATATTTGTTGAGCTGATGATTTACTGAAGGATTTTCAACACTGCTTACCAAAAGACTGAGACTGTAGTCGGCCACTCCCATTTCTTAGAGAATGTTCTCCAGTCTTTGCTCTTGCTACACACATCCTCACTTCCATGTCCTTCCCTTTCACCCTTCACAGAAAAAGATGAAGATGGATGTTGATGACGAGGATGATGACGATGAGTAAGTGTAATGTTTGACTTAGCTCCTCGCTGAGGTTTTATAAAAGAGTTGAGTTGTAACATGTGACACCTCTTTAGGGATGAGGATGAAGAGGAGAGTGAGGCTGAAGAATCTCCTGTTAAGGTGAGTGTGTTTTATTTAAGCCTATACTCATTCTACCCTTGAAAGCGAAGAAAATGTCACATGAAACCTCTGTTTTTCTCAGGCTAAGAAGATTCCGTCCAAACCTCAAACTCCTGCCCACAATGGAAAGGGCCCTAAAGGTAACACACCAGCCGGAAAACAGGTTAGTCCTCTTACGCATCTTCTGCCCTACTATCACATGGCGTCTAGTTGAAGATGATATTTGTTGAGCTGATGATCTACTGACGCATTTTCAACACTGCTTACCAAAAGACTGAGACTAAAGATGGCCACTTAACATTTCTGAGAGCATTAATGTAGTGATCTATGTATGTCATGTTACATGTCTTGTCTAACAATTTGTCTGATTTTCACAGGCAAAGACCCCTGGCGGCAAGGGTGGACAGACTCCTAAAAATGGACAGACCCCCAAAGCAACACCCAAAACTCCCCTGACCCCCAAACCAATCCTCACCGTCCCTGAGCTCAAGGCCAAGATGATGGCGACTGTGGAGAAGGTTGTTGGATTATGAGAAATGTCATGATGAGTTGATTTTATCTGATGTTTGCTAAAGAACTGTTAACCCGAAAGACTGGCCTAACCCAAGTGTATGAAGTGGTATAGGGACACATCTGAATACCTATACTAATGTCAAGTCTTGCTATTTCAGGGAGTGAAGTTGCCTAAACTCCAGCCCAAGTTTGAGAGCTTTGTGAAGAACAGCTACAGAGTCACAGAAACCAAGGTGTGTTAATGCTGCTCAGGGGACATCATGACATTTGTCAAGAACACAGATTCAATTGAATGTTTGGGAAAGTGACAACCATAGTGCTGTCAGCGAATCAAAGCATCCGTGAAGAGCAATGAAGACTAATTTGGTTTTGATCAGCAATGAGAAAAACACACCAATACCTCTAAGAAGTTCTGAGCTCACTAATGACATGTTTTCTGACAATTACACAATTGTGATTATACTTTAGTAAATGTTTTCCCCAATCTTTTTCAGACCATAGAGGAACTGTGGAAGTGGAGACAAACTGTGGAAGACAGCAAATAACTTTTTTTGTTTAACCTTTTTTGGGGGGGATTACTTTTGCCATCTCACCCATTCCCCCCCACCCCCCAAACACTTTCCTACTCTGCCCTCTCCTGACCCTTCCCATGTCTGAATCGATGCCTTGTGCGCTGTTACTCTAAACTGCTGCAGCATTTAGCCTGTCCAGTGCCCTGCTGTGGCACACAGACTAGTGTGGAGCTAATAGGACTCAGCCCCATCATCCCTGGCCCTTCCAGAATCCTCACCCTCTCAAAGAGGACGGGAAGGGTGATACTATTCCAGCTTTCATGTGGATGGACCTGGGAAAACCCACTTGGAACTTTGCATTTTGTAAATGAAATCCTTGCTACGGTGTTGTACGTAGCATTTTGAAGTCTGGTCAGTTGGTGTCCGAGAACTGTTCCTCTGGCATTTTGGAAGATATATGTTCCTTTTGAATTCTTTAAAAGATGGGTAAAGTGAAATGACGACCGTTCCATGTCATCCGTAAGGTGTTGAGTTTGGGGATACTTGTCCTTCCCTTCCAGAGGGTAGGCTCCTAAAGGTCTGCGACATTAACATTTGGCCAAGCATTTTATTCATTTAACTGTTCAAAGGTTTTAAGTAATTCTCACAAGTTTATATTTTTTGCAGTAAGGGTAGAGTAAAGCAGCTAATTCACCGGTGACATGAATGTCATTTGAAAGTAACATATTCCTATTTGTATCATACCTGCTTTGTGAACTTGTAATTTCTGATCTGTTGAATTGTAATACATAAAGTATATGAGCAGTTCTCCATCCACAGAAATATTGTGATCCACAATAAAAGTTCTGGAGGAGATTTACTTTTGCTTCGTGTTATTGATGGTTGACTAGATGGAACAATTTCAGTGTGAAGCCTTTGATGAAAGCTTCTACTGTCAATAAGTAAGGATTAATGTCATGCCATTTGCAATGCGTTCCCATTTAATCCCATAATACAGACACCGAAGTCTGAATTGCAATATTACAAAAAAGGTGAAATTATGAATTACGGTATTTTGAGGGTAAACTACTGGCCTACTCTGATAATAGGCTCAAACATGAAAATAAACCTAGATGTCTGGCAGACATCTGCTTAGCTGTTGGCCCACCACCTTAAACTCTACGAGATGGCGCTGTTATTCCTTCCTTGGGCAGGCCTGTCCATTGTTGACAACTCAATGATGCAGACATGACTACAGCTGCAAATAATGGAAGCTTGTGTGTAACAGGAAGGGGAAATTGAATGCAAGCATGACAATATTGGAACTTCTTAAAACATTTCTAACCTATCGATCTATGGGTAACAGGGTTGATGTGTTATGCTTGACACAGATGTATGCTATTCAACTGTTACATGTTTTATCAACATTTACACAATGTCTGAAGGACATAAAAAGAACTGGAATAACACCGAAGTATGATTTCAGCCCTGTTCAAAGTCTGACAGGTAAACCCATTCTCCACCACTTCGCTCTGACAAATACAAGACACCAGCCAGTAACCCAACTACTACTATGCATCTTCTATATTACTTTGGTCCCAAATAAGATTGACAGACTCACAGTCAGTAGGTTTGGAATGTCACAGAATCTCATTCCCCTTTGAGTCAGTATAGACTCTGGCCAGCAGAGGGGGCTGGTGTATAAGTAAGCCCTGTGCTGACAGCCTTGGTTGTGTTGCATCCCTGAGGGGTGATCTCATCTCATCCTCCCCCAAGACCTGGAGCGGGTCCAGGAGGTCAGGAGACTTCCTGTATCAATTAGCCTGAGCAGAGAGGCTTTATTAATGGCTGCTCTCCCTAATGGCCTCTCAGACTATCAGGAAGAGGGTTAGTCCTGTTGCACCATCACGTCTGCTCAGCTCTAGTGTGTATGGATATGAATAGGCCTACTACCTAAAGAGCTATTGGTGATTCTGCAGCATTATATGGGGATGCTGAGATACCTTTTGTTATGTCCCTTTTTTTTACCACATTCATAATGGACACAACACTGAGACCTATCCATCTCCCCACAGGTCAGCTGAATGTGAGTCAACAGCACTCAGTGAGGGGGGATTTAATGGGGAAAGCCTTTTTATGGTCTCTGTGGATCTCCTCTCACCCCCTGTAAGTGCCTTTGATCTGTCGTAGGCAAAATCCGCCCTGGTCAATGTGTTTGTGTGCGAGAGAACGTTAGTGGTATCGATCTTTATGGTGCCGTTTTGTTTGCATTTTATTTGAATGTAATGAGCATGTTCTGCAGATATTTCACTGTATATGTAAACAAAGTAGCTATGGAGACCAATAGAAGGGTACTGGAAAATAAAGAGTGATTCAAAGCTAAAACAAGATAATTATTTTTTATTATTAGGTTTTGTTTAGTTATTTACATATTTATCAAATACAAAGTATGATACATAGGGAGAGATCCTGTTATCATCCATCTATTACACTGCGTCAAATATTCTCAGATGACTCATAAGACAAGTCCTTTACACCACAAGTCAACCAGACTCTCCACCTCTCAGGTCTGGTATGCCACCCTCATGCACTACTCTTCCCAGTGAATGGGTCCAGCCTGGCATGAATAAAACAACACTATAAATAATTTGCTTCCTCTTTTACTGGATTGCTTCTTGTCCCACTGGCAAATGTTATTTTAAAATAGCCCTTGAGCTGTGTATTAACCCTTCAATGAATTATAAAAACAAAGTATATGTCTTGCTAGTGTTCCGGGTGGATCCTGTTTAAAGAGGTAGCAGTTATCTGGTTTGTCCAGACATCACCAAACACTAGCCCAATAGAACAATAAGCAGTTGACCCTACAATATCTCACTTGTGGATATCTGGTTTTATAGTTTGCCTTCTTATTCAAATGTAATTATGCCCCCTAATTGAGCTTTAGAGTGTGAATAGATTGGAATCAAAGCATGTAATACATTCAGTGGCTTTCAAGGATCAGTGTTGCCTAAGTCCGTCTCCACCCAATACAAAAATCCTGCTAACTAGCAGTCTAAAGAGGAAACAGTTGGATGTAATTCAAGATGGAAAATTAGAGGATGATGAGATTGATTCCATGCAACAACAAAGGTTTATATATTCTCAGAACATTAGTGTATTCTCTCTCTCTCTCTCTCTCCCCGTTTCCCATCCATTTTCTCATCCTTTGCAGACTGGTCGGCTCTGAGATGCAGGGGCACAGAGCTGATAGTGTAACTGTAGTGGTGAAGGAACAGATGGGACGTGGGAGGAACAAATTAGCCAATCTGTGCTGTGTCAGTCAGTCAATATGTCCGTTTGGAATTATGGGGCTGGCTCAGTGACATGTCACGTACATCACCACAGGTAATAGGCTACCACCCAGGATGTATCTGACACAAAGGGCCCACCAAACAGTCTGCATGTCCAGATCATATCAGGGTACTTAGGAACTGGAGTTTTTGTTGCATCCTCAGACTCCCTCAGACACACTTTGGCTATGTTCTGGAAGGACAATAATAAATCATTCAATTCAATTTGCTCACTGATCACCTTTGTGCAGTTTCTTAGATATCAGTCAGTAAGCATTTTGGCCAGTCCGAGTGTGTAATGTCCAGAGGGCCCCACCCTGTCCTTGTCACACTAGAGCGGTGACACGGCCCATCTTTGCTGCTTCCTCAGAAGCCCACGGCTGCAGGTTCTGCAGGGCGAACAGGGAGGAGTTGTGGATGCAGAGTGGATCGGACGGAACCGAGTCACTCAAGGACTTCTGGAAGGCATCATGCTGCAGCTGGATCATCAGCCGATTGGCCTGCTGACGCTCCGCCTCCCTCTCCTCAGCTGTCTGTCGCCTGGCAACGAAGACAGGGCAGGTAGGGAGAGGACAGGGACAGGACAGACGTAGACAGGACACTTATTAAGATTCACTGTTAGAGGATATGGTTACACAGAGAGAAAATGTGATGCACCCAGAGACATCGAGGCCAACATTAGAACAGGGACACTGATGACAACCACCTGTCAGCAGCTATCACATGGTTGAAACAGTAGAGCAGGAGAGATACCACACTGACATGAGCCATAATGACACATGGGTGAAACCAGAGAGGACACTAACCAATGTTGCCAAACAGAACATGATTGCACATTATTGCACTCAAGATGGAGCAACTCTTGCAGATAGTCTTGCAGATAATGTAGATAACAGAACCTTCTGTGTATATTTTATATTTTGCAGAAAGCACTATAAAAAATATTATTATTATTGGTTATAAAAATAGTAACATATTGATTATTTGCAAACATATTAAATAGGTAATTTATTATTCATTGTTTGACCTTTTCCAGCGGCAACCTGCGCAGTAGCTAGACTAGGCGACAGTATCATCACGTACGTTTATTTTTCTGGAAATATAATAAAGTTCAGTGTATTTCAGTGGCATTAATCTTGCGGCAAATTGTTTCATAATACATTTTACATTTACATTTTAGTCATTTAGCAGATGCTCTTATCCAGAGCAACTTACACTTAGTGAGTGCATACATTTTTTTTTCATACTGGCCCCCCGTGGGAATCAAACCCACAACCCTGGCGTTGCAAGTGCCATGCTCTACCAACTGAGCTACACATAATAGGCTACAATGTTGCATGTATTCATGTTTGATAAATTTGCGCTGAGCCTGACATCTTTTTTAGACAGTGTGTAGGCCCAAGCTACTGTGAGCGCAACAGCCCACGGGCTCTGGGGTGGAGATACTTAGCCTATACAGTGGGTTAGGATAGGCTACGTTTCATAATGATTTTACCCACTGGCATACCCCCCCCCCCCCCCCCCCCTTTAAAAATACAAAAAGATCTCAGCCTCATTGCAAAATGTGTAGAATAGCATGAGATTAGCTATAAAATTGCATATTTTTCTCTCTGTTCCATGGCAATATGTGTAGAATTGCAGGAAATTCTCTTTAAAACTGCAGCATTTTCTCTCAGCCTCATGGCAAAATGTGTAAAATAACATGAGATTAGCTAGAAGACACATTTTTCTGTTTGCCCCATAGCAAAATGTGTAGAATTGTGGAAAGTTAGCTGGCCCCCCATTTGCTCAGACCTTGCGGAAACTGCGGTACACAACTGATATTACCATATAGTAGGCTAGTTGTACAGTTGTTGGCTATATAACTTATGGTTTTCTTTGTCAAATACATATATGTGTCGACATAGCTCACGTAGATTTAGCCTAGTCCTACATAAGACATGCTATTTAATTTTTGTTATGAGTCAAATGGTAAGCCTTCTTCAGTAGGCATATCTTAATACTGAACCAATCTAACACAGACGACACTAGAGCCATACCTTTGCAATACTCATAAAGCTAGCTCTTTCAAACTAACTCTCTTAACACTGTTTATTGTATTCAGGTTTATTGCTATGCTCCAAAAATGCTCCTTCGTGATATAACATCACAATTTATTGTGTTGCCTACATTACATTTGACTGTGTGGGTGTGCAAGTGATCCACTTCATATTTTATAGGTTAAGCTATTACATCTGAATGTTTTATCTCCAAAACTGTCAAGACATATTTTCCATATGTCACAAAATCTTTGATCCAAACACTTAGTCCAATATTAATGACACTCTATAGAGCTGAGTGAACGGTGTTAGGAAAAGCATAATCCATGGACTGTCCCTAGACTTGTGTTCTGACTGCAGAGCGGAGTGGGCAAACTATGGCCCATGGTCCGGATCTGGCCCGCAAGTCCATTCAATCCGGCCCGCTGGAGGTTTGAGTAAAAAAACGATTTTATGTTGGGTTAGAAAAACACTCCCGCCCACTCTTCAACGTCTATAACTAGATAGAAAGTATGTAGAAATTATAATGGACCTATATATTTTCTAAAGACTGCCCTTTTTCTGCCACGCAAATTGATTTTGACAAACAAATCTGTATAAAAAAAAATCTGTGCGGTCCTCCGTTGAATTTCGAAATCTCAATGTGGCCTTTGAGCCCAAAAGTTTGCCCACCCCTGCTGTAGAGGGTCATGGTGGGTAAAAAAAGGTTGGGTTTGTGAGGCTGAGCTGTACAGTGTATATTGTTAATTCCATTGCTTTACTTAGATTTGTGTGTATTGGGTATATGTTGTGAAATTGTTAGATATTACTTGTTAGATATTACTACACTGTCAGAGCTAGAAACACAAGCATTTCGCTACTCCCACAATAACAGCTGCTAAACACGTGTATGTGACCAATAAAATTTGATTTGATATGCCTGTTAGGTTTTGCTCACCTGAGTTATTGGGTTTCCATTAGCATTGATACACAGTTAGGTAGGGACCTAACACACCTCTATAACATGTATTAGAACTCAAAGTTACTGCGGATATTGTATTCAAGCTATAATTCTTAAAATTGAAAATTGACATCAGAAAGTGGTAACTGATGATGTGTTTCTCTGCTGACCACTCTAGAGAAAACGCAGACTAGATCCTCGTCTTTCTCCAGAGAAACCACTCAGACAACAACTCATCCTCATCTCTTTCCCCTCCTCCCCCTCTCCAGCCCAGCGTCTCACCTCCACTTGGTCCTGCGGTTCTGGAACCAGGTCTTGACCTGTGCATCGGTCATCTTGAGGGTCTTGGCAAGAGCGGCCCGCTCAGCGCTGGCCAGGTACTTCTGTCTGTGAAAGCGTTTCTCCAGCTCACAAATCTGCACCCGGGAGAAAGACGTCCGTGGCTTCTTCCTCTTCGGAGGGGTGCGGTTCTGGTAGGGGTGACCAATCCGCCGGGTCACTGTGAATGGCGTCAGTGCAGCTGTGTGTGTGTGTGTGCATGCGTGTGGGGGCATTGGACAAACAAAAAAAGCAGGTCATGCACAGGTTCACTCGATCTTCTTATGTTGTGTTCAATTTGTTGAAGGACATTGTAGTCCGCATTAAAATATCTAAATTGATACTATAATCAAAATAAATGTACATGCTCATTGGTTTGACCTATATACCACCCTCCCCTCTCTCTCATAGAACTGGAATGTTGGAGTACAGCTGAATAGGTTTTACAGGTGTTCTATGGGTCTTTAGAGGCCGATTTATTTAATTGAATAATTCTAATCTAATTCTAATCAACGCAAAATCCAAATTGAACATACGTTTAACTTATTTCTATCTATTTTGAAACATGGCAAAATTATCAACTCAGTCTTAGTCCATGGTTAGTTGATAAAAGTACTGCTCAAAATTCAGATCTTTGTATTATATTTCCTCTTACATTATGGGTTATTGTCTAGTAGTAGCAGACATTGCTGTAATAGTGCTGTATATTCAGAATATGTACATACGTTGACAGTCAATAATGTTGAGGATGTCCATGAAAAGAGGTTGAGTGTTTTTCCCCATTCATTTCTGATGTGGAGAGATTCTTCCTTTTGTCACAAAACGCTGACAGGCAATCATATATAACCCTCCTGCAATATTAATGACACTTTACATAGTGCCCTCCAGAAGAAAAACAAAGGTTCTGATAAATGTTACAGGGGAAAATATTTTACGTTACAGATGAAGAGGTTCTCCTATTTTACTTTTTTTCTGGAGTGTCTAATTTACAATAAATGTAATTACAATATGACAATGGCAAACAGTAGGCCTACCATAAGTATTGACCAATTATCTGTTTTAGCGTTCATTTCTCTCAATAAAGGAATAACTTAGTTAAAAGTATTTTATACTCTTAGTTCATTTAGATGTTCCATGTAAACATTTAGTTTGAATAAACAGAAATAGAAATAGAAATAGAAATAAATGCACATTATGTAAGGCTTTACCCCTTCTAGTACCCCAAATTATGGTTTTAAATACTGCAACAACTGTATATATTGTGTGGAAATAATAATAATAATAATTATAATAATGATTATAATAATAATGATTATAATAATAGGCCAAATTGTAGTAATAATAACAATCATCATCATCATCATCATCATCATCATCATCATCATCATCATAATACACATAGCATTATAATATGTCCCGTTTAGCAAGACACACACACACACAGGATTCAAAATCCAAGCAATAACTGTTCCTTCAGTAGTAACATAATTAGGTCGAGTTGCTAGAGACAAGTGATGTAGCTAATAGCCAACGAAGAAGTCTGAAACACTTGTGCAATGTATCTGAGAAATGTCGATAACAGCACACCCCTCCTATCGATCTAAATCGAAGTATTATTCCAAATTTGGATAAAATGTGTTTATTTTCATAAACGGTTCTAAATTGATACAAAGTTAAATAATTATATTTGAATGGGAGTCTACAGTTTTGGTCTTCCGATGAAATAGGCCTGTGTTTATTTATTAGAATAACACGGGTTGCAGTTTTATATTTGTGATCAGTTCATATTTGCTTGTTCAATTGTGTGGTAAAACCTACATGAAAAGTGTGCTTATTGTTATATTGACATAGTTGTAATGGTGCAACTTGCAAAGTATTGTTGTGCCCAATTCATCGCTTCGAGAGAACGAACCTAATTCGGCCAGTATTTCTACCCCATGTTTTAAAGTTGTTTTTTTATGTCAAACTTTCTCCTTTGAGTTAGGCTAAACCTTACTTTGAAATATGAAATAATATAGGATAATGAATAATTCAATGTTTCCTTATTTTGAACTGTTTGCATTTAGATCTGTTTGCATTTTGCTTGCATGCAATGTTGTTGTTGATTTTATTTCTATCCGTATTTTCCCTCAGTATAAAGCTTTCAGAATTAGGCTACAATTCAAGTTAATCTGGTGAATTGATTCGACTAGTCCTGTATAATTTATTTGTGGACGTGGTCAAATCCATTTAAACTCCATGAGTGAAACGAAAATTCCTCTTTGAATTCCTCTTAATAGGCTGGTGAATATCAGGCCTACTGCAGTACATCCCAACAATCTGCTTTTAGGGCCGTTTACCCAGTCCCAGATTAAACCACTCCTGGACTAAAATAGCCTACACATTGAATGGAGATAGTTTACCTGCGAATCTTTCCTTTGCGAATCTTTGGCTGCTCTCCATCCAGGGGAAGCTGATGCTGCCTAGCCCGGGTACCGCGCTGGCTATAGGAGGAGGCACTGCGGCGGCCAGCGGTCTGTGCGCCGGAACGCGTATCACCCCTCCTGGGGTGAAAGTCAAGTTCACTCCGTATGCACTTGATTCCTCGTATGATGATGCGATGCCATGGAAAGAACCGGAAAGCGAAGTGAAGGGCGCTGCACTGGCTCCAGTTGGACTACCGAGGTGGTAACTTCCTCCACTTGTGAAGTTGCCAGTATCCGAACCACTCCGGGTGGTGTTCTGTGAACCGTCCTGGTCGGTACCACTGAGAATCTGGTCAATGCCGAAACTAATAGGTTCATGCTGGGCAGGTTGTGGGGGCTGACTTACGCCGCTGGGGCTTGAGCTTGGCGCCCGCTCCATTCTCGCTCCCAGAACCTTTCCAGCACCTTTACGCAGTCCTCGGACAGAGCCGATGTTGCAAACGGTATGATGTAGCCTACGAGTAAAAATGGGTTATGTTGAGTTAAGCATCTAGCTCTTTCCCTTTTAAAGCTCGTTTTGGATAGTTTGCGTTCTATGGCTTTCTATGGCAGCGAGCTTTCCACCATCATTCGCGGCATTGACGGATCCGTCCATTTGCGATTTGCTGAAGTTTGGCACACTGACTTCGCTGTGCAGGACAATCGCAGTTCGGATCAATTCTACTTTGCCCACCACACCCCCCGCACGCAATAGTGTTTCCTCTGTTCCTCTTCCGATTGGTTAGAGTAGCTTTCCTGCACCTCATTGGTTGAAGTTTTAACTTTAATTTGCTGAATTGAATGCGAGCTGAAGGAACATTCCAAAGTGACATCATTTCTTAAAAAGCGCTCATTGTGGCGGATTCATTAATATATTGGCTGTAGGCCTATAGTCGACCACCAATGTTGTGTTGTTATAGGCTATCATAACCACGGCTTATGAAAAACCGAATGCTTTCGGAGATTTCATGACAATGCTTTGATAGGCCTAATGATTAGCATGCATTCCAAATTAGCGTATTTCTACATCAGTGGCAACCCACTGATCATCAGTGGCAACATTTCAACCTCTAGTTTTGATTTACATTTGGTTGAGTTGTCAACTAACATCAATTCAAATTGAAATCAACAAAACATGTCAGCATGTCATTGGATTTAGGTCAAAAGTTGGGTGAAAAAAACACTAAATGTCCTTAAAGATGACTAAGCAGAAATCGCTCCACCATTTCCTGGTTGCTAAAATTCTAATAGTTTGCCTAATTTCAGTTTATGTGACAAAACAAGCATGTATAGTGTAGAGAGTCATTGTACCATCTAAACCACTGTGAAATATATTTTCCATAACCAAAAATATTGTATTTTCAGCTGTTTGAAGCTGGTGTACAAAACCAAAAGTAAAAGATGCAAAAAATTAAACTTCAAGAATGGGCAGCATAGAAATAGTTTACATAGAACATATCTACCACTTTTTAGACTTGCTTTCAATGAGAATGACAGATATATAACACACATTTCTATGTGAATTTGGTTGGGTCACCCAAAAAGTTACATATTGCAGCTTTAAATTGATAACTTTTTCAAATCCAATCAGTTTTCAACTTTGATTCAATGTCATCACATTGCATTTTTTTGTTGAACTTATGTGGAAACAACGTTGATTCAACCAGTTTTTGCACAGTGGGAAGTGGGGGAACTGGGAGGAGCAGAACTCCTTATAAACAGCCACTAATTAATTGATTGGACACAACCATATACATTTCACCGGGGCAGTGGTAATCTTGATTCAAATCAGAGTGGAAGTTCGATGGTTTTCATACAACGAAAATCAACTGATTTTATTTACTGTCCTATTAAAAACATTAGGCTATATTATTATTATTATTATTATTATTATTATTATTATTATTGTTATTATTATCCTATTAGGCTGTTATTAATTATATACATAGCGTAGAATATTGATTTGATGATGACGAGCTGAGATGGTCTCACGTGCCATATATTGTTGGTCTGAAGATGGGATATCATTTAAAAAAATAATTCAAAAATATATGTTTCATTCGCTTAAACGTGTCGATTCATGTCAATAGCGAATTTGATCTTTGATCTTGGAAGACAGATTTGTGTAATGCATTATGCATCGGCTATAGTCTAGTAATTTAGTAGATCAGCTGTTGCTAAATTCTGAACTCCATGCACTCCAAGGAAGTGGCTGGTCGTTTCAATGCTAAATATTAGCCTGCTGTGTGCATAAAAGCCATGTTTTATTTTGTTTTCAAAAGGCATCTTTTTCAGATTCAGTGAAAACAACTAGCTTATTAAGAAAATTACACGCATCGCAACTGTTTATTATGCCAATGTTTCAGGTTAGGCTATAGGCTAAAATTAGGCCTGGTATTTGTTCAATTTGCCGAATTGAAAATATTGCCATTATTAGGCCTATTAGTTCGTTATACGAATTCATGTTAAACAGAGCTCACGTTCAGTTTTTGAAGATTTTGTGGGGTTGCTTTGTGCTGGCGGTCAAGAGTGGCACGGGGACACCATTTATTTATACCGGGGGAAAAGAGTTTCCACTCCACGCGTTAACTGAATGGGGAGCGCCAGGACACCGGATCTGCTGACATTGGATCTAAGTGGTTCCTTGTAATCTGCCGCGTAAAAGCGATTATGCTCCTTGGGCCTGGCCGCCGCGTTTGATTAGCTTCAGGGGATTCAAGCTGACCGAGGAAAAATCAGTTTACTTTGAAGTAGTTGATATTTTAATAGACCATTAGTGAGTGCTGATGCTAGGAAGCCCCATTCCACTGAGACCTGCTCTCTGCCAGTGGCTGAGCTGAGGACACTTACGTCATCCCATGGCGCTTAGTGGTGGACATGGATAACCCCTCATGGCCAGCCCAGAGCCCTCTCTGACCCTTGCTTTATGTGCATGTTTAAATCATTTCCATTTATTGTGTCCAATGCACATTGCATAACCCCCCATTTTTGTTTATTGTATTTATTAAAAAACGTAAAACATTGCACTCAGTCGCCATCCTCATCACCATCACAATTAGACCTATGCCTACTATTGGTGCATTGACAACGACTGGAAGAAATGAAGAAAACTGAAGGACTGGGAAAAAGCATGCCAATTCTGTATACTCGGCCATTGATCTCAAATCCCGGAGTAAAATGGACTATTTGTCAATCTGCATGCACACCGCAGAAGGCGCATATGACGCACAATGTAAACCAAATTAAAAGCAGCTCCATTAAAGCCCAGAAAATAATATGGTAGAGAACGACAAGAAAAACAATGGCAAAATATGAAAGAGCATTAAGCTTTAGAGCTTTATATAACAATGTAGTTAATATTTCATAAGAGGAGACAAGAGTGGCACAGAAAAAGAGCGAGAGACGGTAAACTTTCATTAAGCAGGTTATTTCGCTGGGAGGGAATTTTGGCGCTTTTCTCTTCCATTCCTTTTATTGCAATCATACTGATATCTCTCTCACTCCAACCCCTCCTCATTCAACCCATTTTCCCCTCCCCGTCTCACTCATTCTGTGCTTTTTTTAAACGTAGTAATAAAAATATACTAGATCCTTTTTAAATGCACTATTACTTATCATAGCCTTTTCATATTGTAGCATCAGAGGCGTTTTAGAGGCGCTATAAAAGCGCATCATTTATTATTCAAAAGCAGCGTCGTCTTTTTTGCATATTGTCTGCTGCGCTTTAGCTGCGAGCCTGCCAGACTTTCCATTACCCATGCATGGGGAAATTGATAAAGGCAGACACACGCAATAAAAACAGCACCAGGGGCGGTCCGGCACGCGCACCCTCATATGCAGATCGCAGTAATTACTCTAACATCTCGAATGCCCCTGTTTTTTATTTGCTTTTGTGGAAGATAGAGGGATTTCATGCTTTAATTTATTTTGGTCAATCCATCGGTTTGATCGCCCATTTCTCAGTGGGTTTCAAAAGTTGTAGAGGGAAAATAAGACAGTCTGTCTCACAAGTGCACCCAAGGTTAAACACTTTGGCATGCTGGCGGTATGAGGTGACATCAATGTGTGTTTTAATCATGTGAAGTAATATGTGTTTGGCCTGAACTCCGGATTACATTACCATACAACACAATGGCATACAGTTATGTAATATGGGATCCACTGGCACAGTAATAAACCTCAAAAAGCTCAGTGTGGTGTGTGGTGTTTGTTTGAATATTATTGCCTTTCTTACCACAATTTGTGTTAGCTTGTCCCGTTGGTGGCCAGTGTCAATACTACAATATTGATAATTGTACAGAAGAAGTATGCGTAGAAATAGATTGAAAAAGCTCTACTTTCCTTGCAGTCAGCAGATGAAAAAGGACATAGTGAACTGATTAGATTGAAGGTTGCTGCATTTGAGGACTAGGTCGCTCTGGATAAGAGCATAAAATGTCAAATGTAAATGCAATGAATGAAAGTTTGTGTTAATGAACTACAATTAGCTGCATACACACGCAGGCACGCACACGCAGGCACGCACACACACACACACACGCACACGCAGGCACGCACACGCACACGCACACGCACACGCACACACACACACACACACACACACACACACACACACACACACACACACACACACACACACACACACACACACACACACACACCATCCTCCCCCACTCGCCCTTCCTGAGGTCATCAATCCCAATGAGGTTTTCTCTATGGCCATCAGTCTGGAAGTATCTGCTGCTGTTGCACACTTTCCATTACCCACACATATGCCAATGGACTCACTCAGAGTACTCACAGCTGCACAGACATTAGCAGAAAACAGACATACATACATACATACACACACACACACACACACACACACACACACACACACACACACACACACACACACACACACACACACACACACACACACACACACACACACACACACACACACACACACACACACACACACACACACACACACACACACACACAGTTGTTCAAACAGCATCTGCTCTTAAAACAAGGCATCCATTACATATTAATGGTCTACAAATAACATGCAATCAGACTTATTCACACAATTTAAAGGCAAAACAAACACATTCACAGCATCAGTTGTCCTCCAGTTTTATTAATTGATTCATATTTATAGGAGTCTTAAAAAAAAAGGAATTTATAGTGTTTTTCCATTCTAATCTTATGTGCATCTGCCTTTGAGATTCTGAGAGTAAAACCAATCTAAGTGCCCTATTTACAGAGGGGTAAATAGGGCACTTAAGTAATATGACACCTCAAGGATATGTAGGAACTCAGAAATGTTCACACCAATCCTATAATCTTCTGGAAGAATGAATAGTAGGCCTACACTCTGGTCATACATTTAATTGTATAAATGTCTCCAATGTATATGCAGTCCTATTAGTTATAGCTAGCAAAAATGCTTCAATTTGTGCTTTGAAACATTAATTTAGTAATTGTATAATTAATAAAATATAATAGAAATGCAATGGCTGTAAAGCAAAGGGGAAGGTTTTAAATACAAACACCAGTTGTATTGTTTTACAGCTGTTCTGTCAGTCTGATTACCTGTTGATATAGGCATTGGACACTACTCAAACTAATTTGGGAAATTATGGACATAGTGTCATGTTATTGTACTGTATGTGTATAGTTATAGAGTGTTATAAAAGTTACAAGTAGTCTACTAGGGGAATTGGAATTTAAAGGTAATGTAAACTGTCAGTTTGTTTCCCAATGTGATCAAATTGAATTTGAAAGTTTATCGTGAAATGATGAACCCAACATTAAACTTTTCTCAACAAAGCAGGAATGTGATTTAGATTAGCAGCAAGTCTGTTTTCACCGGCGAACAATGTTGACCATTACGCTGGATGTTTACAGAGTAATTCAACTACAGTGACGGTGATGGTTCAATGGACAAAAACGGGTAAATGTGCATCATAGTAATGCAGTCTTCCTTTAACAGTCTTCTAACTCCGTCCCAGGGGTGAGGGAGAGGAGGAGGAGAGAGAGGAGGAGGGAGAGGAGGAGGAGAGAGAGAGGAGGAGGGAGAGGAGGAAGAAGGAATAAGAGGAAGCAGACCTCAGCATTTGCGGCCTCCAGCAGAGTCCAGTCAGACAGTTAGTGTTGCAGAAATGCCTGCTGCACTTGATTATGGAGGCTGAAAGAAAGAAAGGGATGGCTAAACACAGTAGAGGAGACAGATAATGGTAGAGACAGCTGTTTAAGACAATGGGCCATGCTTCAGAGTAACCTGCTAGTTGGGAGTATTTAAGGAACAAAGAGCAGTAAGAGGGTCTGCCTGAGGGAGGGAATGAATACCCTCTCTGCCCACCACCCCCTGGAGAGATGCCCTGCCTCTCTCTCTCTCTCTCTCTCTCTCTCAAAATTTCATTTTAAATTTCAATTCAATTTCAATTTCAAATTCTATTTAAGGGCTTTATTGGCATGGGAAACGTATGTTAACATTGCCAAAGCAACTGAAGTAGATAATAAACAAAAGTGAAATAAACAATAAATATTAACAGTAAACATTACACTCAGCAGTTCCAAAATAATAAAGACATTTCAAATGTCATATTATGTATATATACAGTGTTGTAACAATGTGCAAATAGTTAAAGTACAAATGGGAAAATAAATAAACATAAATATGGGTTGTATTTACAATGGTGTTTGTTCTTCACTGGTTGCCCTTTTCTTGTGGCAACAGGTCACAAATCTTGCTGCTGTGATGGCGCACTGTGGTTTGTCACCCAGTAGATAAGGGAGTTTATCAAAATTGGGTTTGTTTTCAAATTCTTTGTGGATCTCTGTAATCTGAGGGAAATATATGTCTCTAACATGGACATACATTTGGCAGGAGGTTAGGAAGTGCAGCTCAGTTGCCACCTCATTTTGTGGGCAGTGTGTACATAGCCTGTCTTCTCTTGAGAGACAGGTCTGCCTACGGCGGCCTTTCTCAATAGCAAGGCTATGCTCACTGAGTCTGTACATAGTCAAAGCTTTCCTTAAGTTTGGGTCAGTCACAGTGGTCAGGTATTCTGCAACTGTGTACTCTCTGTTTAGAGCCAAATAGCATTCTAATAGCATGCTCTGTTTTTTTGTTAATTCTTTCCAATGTGTCAAGTAATTCTCTTTTTGTTTTCTCATGATTTGGTTGGGTCTAATTGTGTTGTTGTTGTTGTCCTGGGGCTCTGTGGGGTCTGTTTGTGTTTGTGAACAGAGCCCCAGGACCAGCTTACTTAGGGGACTCTTCTCCAGGTTCATCTCTCTGTAGGTGATGGCTTCGTTATGGAAGGTTTGGAAACGCTTCCTTTTAAGTGGTTATAGAATTTAACAGCTCTTTTCTGGAGTTTGATAATTAGCGGGTATTGGCCTAATCCTGTTCTGCATGCATTGTTTGGTGTTTTCCGTTGTACACAGAGGAAATTTTTGCAGAATTCTGCATGCAGAGTCTCAATTTGGTGTTTGTCCCATTTTCTGAATTCTTGGTTAGTGAGCGGACCCAGACCTCACAACCATAAAGGGCAATGGGTTTTACAACTGATTCAAGTATTTTTAGCCAGATCCTAATTGGTATGTCCAATTTTATGTTCCTTTTGATGGCATAGAAGGCCCTTCTTGCCTTGTCTCTCAGATCGTTATCGTTCACAGCTTTGTGGAAGTTTGTTGTTTAGGCCGAGGTATGTATAGTTTTTTGTGTGCTCTAGGGCAACGGTGTCTAGATGGAATTTGTATTTGTGGTCCTGGCAACTGGACCTTTTTTGGAACACCATTATTTTTGTCTTACTGAGATTTACTGTCAGGGCCCAGGTCTGACAGAATCTGTGCAGAAGATCTAGGTGCTGCTGTAGGCCCTCCTTGGTTGGTGACAGAAGCACCAGATCATCAGCAAACAGTAGACATTTGACTTCAGATTCTAGTAGGGTGAGGCCGGGTGCTGCAGACTGTTCTAGTGCCCTCGCCAATTCGTTGATACATATGTTGAAGAGGGTGGGGCTTAAACTGCATCCCTGTCTCACCCCACTGCCCTGTGGAAAGAAATGTGTGTTTTTTTGTCAATTTTAACCTCACACTTGTTGTTTGTGTACATGGATTTTATAATCTTGTATGTTTTTCTCCAACCCACTTTCCATCAATTTGTATAGCAGACCTTCATGCCAAATTTAGTCAAAAGCTTTTTTGAAATCAACAAAGCATGAGAAGACTTTGCCTTTGTTTTGTTTTGTTTGTTTGTCAATTAGGGTGTGCAGGGTGAATACGTGGTCTGTCGTACTGTAATTTGGTAAAAAGCCAATTTGACATTTGCTCAGTACATTGTTTTCACTGAGGAAATGAACTAGTCTGCTGTTAATGATAATGCAGAGGATTTTCCCAAGGTTGCTGTTGACGCATATCCCACGGTAGTTATTGGGGTCAAATTTGTCTCCACTTTTGTGGATTGGGGTGATCAGTCCTTGGTTCCAAATATTGGGGAAGATGCCAGAGATAAGGATGATGTTAAATAGTTTAAGTATAGCCAATTGGAATTTGGGGTCTGTATAGTTTATCATTTCATTGAGGATACCATCAACACCACAGGCCTTTTTGGGTTGGAGGGTTTGTATTTTGTCCTGTAGTTCATTCAATGTAATTGGAGAATCCAGTGGGTTCTGGTAGTCTTTAATAGTTGATTCTAAGATTTGCATTTGATCATGTACATTTGATCTCATAGTCCCCTGTAGCTTAGTTGGTAGAGCATGGTGCTTGCAACGTCAGGGTTGTTGGTTTGTTTCCCACGGGGGGCCAGTATGAAAATGTATGCACTCACTAACTGTAAGTCGCTCTGGATAAGAGCGTCTGCTAAATGACTAAAACGTAAATGTAAATCTCTGTATCTCTCTCTCTCTCTGTGTGTTCCGGCAGGGTACGAGGGCTGGTGGAAGGGAGATAGATGCTCAGACAGGCAGACAGACAGTAACATGGCAATCATGTTCACAGGGCTGAATGTGTGTGTATCACATTACCAGGCTGGACCCCCCCGTGCCCCGCTCAGCAGAGCACGCTTGATTGAGCCGAGTTTAACATGCCACGCTCTGTGGAGACGAGCTGCAATCGGAAGCGATCTCCTTGTCTCCCTCATGGTTGATTGTGTGTCTGTAACCTCACTAAACAGAGGGGTACAGGGCTTTGGTTTCACATAACGGCCCGGTCGCGTGAGAGGGCTTAACATGTCACACTCTGCAGATTGACAACACTAACGCAGGGTTGGTTGTGTCTCAGGTCCGGATTTGGATATTGAAGTTTGTCTTAAGTCCTTTTCAGCTTGTTGTCATTGTTAAAGATGGATTTGTGTCCAAGAGTAGTGTGTATACTTGGGTAAGTGGAGATTAGTTGTATTTGTTTTAAAATGCAAATGTTTGAGTGTCTCTGAGCTCTATAACACGATAGAACATGATGGGGGAGAGAGGTGAAGGGTGTTGTGTCTAGGACAACAGTGATAGAATGGTGAGAGGCATGATACGAGAGGTACAGCGTTGATACGAAAATAAATCCTTAGAACATACAGTGTGTTTTTAGGGAAATCATTATCATGATTGTTTTCTAATTTCTAGATTTGGATCATATAAAGAGTAGTGACGTAGATTTAGGTAGAATGTAGTTCTAGAAGATAGGTCAGTGAAGGACATGATGCAGATCTCTGATGTTAAGTGCTGTGGAGTGCAGAACCGCTCCTCTGATGGTTGAACGCGTGGCTGCTTACCACACTAATGAAAAACAAGGAAGAAGGGGTGAGGGGTTGTGGGATGGGGTGCAGCGTTGAAAAGCAAAGGAGGAGAAGGGTCATAATGACAGATATGGACCAATAATGTGTGTTATTGTTTGTGTGTGCTTGCGTGCGTGTGCATGAGTGTGTGTGTTCGTGTGTGTGTGCCTGTGTTCGTTTGTATGTGTCTGTGTGCGTTCGTGTGTTTGTGTTTTGCTCACACTCACCCGCGGGGCAAGGGATGTCTGTGTGTGTGGTGTCTGTGTCTGCAGCACCGTGAGCCTTGTCAACGGCACTCAATAAAAGCCGATTATCCTCTCTTGTCGCTGTGCCTCCCTTTGTCCTCCTAACGACTGGCTTTTGACCTTCTCACCCTGCCTGCTGCCTGCTGGTGGGGGGGAGCCAGGACCAGCTGCCACCAGCAGCGGCCTCCCTCTCCTTGGCAGCAGCGTTACTTCAGCCCCCTGCTTTTTCTTGGCCTGCTTGGCCCTCAGGGTGGAGCAAGCTGTTGAGCCACCAGTTTCCCCCTGCTGTCCCACCTGCCCTGCCTGGGGGCAGCAGCCCAGAGCCCTGCCTTCTACCTCTCCTGCCTCCATCCCCTCTCTGAGTGCCTCGTCTGGGGCTCCCAGCAGCCCACCACCTCTCTCATCCATCCATCTCTCTCCTTTCTCTCTCTCTCTCTCTCTCTCTCTCTCTCTCTCGCCCACCATCTACTCATAAAAGCTCTCTTTATTCCACCCTTTTTAACGCTTTGTTTGTCTACGATAGGCCTCATCCATCTCTTTCTCTCCTTTTTTCTCTCTCAGTGCTCTCCTCCATTTTTAATCTTAGCTTGAAATATCCCTCAGTGAGAGATGACTAATATATCTGATAGAAGCAAGGTACCGTCAGTCCATCCAAACACTCTGGATTTTGAATCATGTGTGTTTGTGTGTGTGTGTGTGTGTGTGTGTGTGTGTGTGTGTGTGTGTGTGTGTGTGTGAAAGAGTAGGGGGGCTAGTCACCTAACAGGGAAGGCCTCAGTATGGTGCAGAGGTTAGTGAAGGGGATTTGTGACTGGGAATATTCTTAAATAAGGGGTTTTATGAATATCAACATACTAAATGGATGGATTAGTCATTAAAGCCCAATACAACCAGCCATGAACTCCACTGATAATGTTTTGTAAATGCAGGTTATCACCAGATATCACCAGATATCACCTGCTTTTTGTGTTTGAAGTTTGCAGGCACACACAAATGTACTTTCATATGTACATACCACAGAAGGTTGGTGGCACCTTTATTGGGGAGGACGGGCTTGTGGTAAAGGCTGGAGAGTAATAAGTGAAATGGTATCAAATACATCATTCGCTCTGTTCCAGCCATTATGGGCCGCCCTCCCCTAAGCAGCCTCCTATGGTACGTACACATCGCTATTTAAAACACAGACATTGCATATCAGGAATGGAGTCGACCACAACCCCAATGACACACGCAAGCAGACACACGTGCACACGCACGCACGCACACATACACACACACACACACACACACACACACACACAACGCCCACACTTGTTTCAGTCCTATCTCACTCTCCTCCCCTCCCTCTCTCACACAAGCATGATGGATGGGTCTCAAACACACACTTTATGAGCTCTGGATTCATCTGGAGTCAGAGCACTCTGGTAGAGGGAGGGAGGGAGGGGATGTAGCTGTGAATGGAGGGGTAGGATTTAGGAAATAGCCTGAGAGATTAGTGGATCAAATGCAGAATAACAATTATTAAAGTTCACAAAAATGCATTTTTTTACTTCATGTTGACTATTTGGAGTCATACATAAAAATGCTATCCTAAAGAGCACATACTGTACTGAGACTAGCCATTTCCCTGGTGTATCTGAGACAGTGTGTAACCTGGTTGACTCATGTACATTTTACATTTGAGTCATTTAGCACACGCTCTTATCCAGAGTGACTTACAGTTAGTGCATTCATCTTAAAATAGCTAGGTGGGACAACCACATATCACAGGCATAGTAAGTACACTTTTCCTCAATATGGGGGGGGGGGGGGGGGGGGGGGGTCGAGGTGAGGAGGGTGATTATTTAAGATACTCTTTGAAGAGGTAGGGTTTCAAGTGCTTTCGGAAGATGGGCAGGGACTCTGCTGTCCTAGCTTCAGGGGGAAGCTGGTTCCACCATTGGAGTGCCAGGACAGAGAAGAGCTGGGCTGAGCGGGAGCTGCCCGTAGGGGTGGGAGGGCCAAGAGACTAGAGGTGGCAGAACGCTGTGCTCGGGTTGGGGTGTAGAGTTTGAGCATAGCCTGAAGGTAGGCAATGGCTATTCCTCTTGCTGCTCCGTAGGCAAGCACCATGGTATTATAGTGGATGTGAGCTTCGACTGGAAGCCAGTGGAGTGTGCGGAGGAGCGGGGTGACATGAGAGAACTTGGAAAGGTTGAAAACCAGGTGGGCTGCAGCGTTCTGGATAAGTTGCTGGGGTTTGATGGCACATGCAGGGAACCCAGCCAACAGCGAGTTGCAGTAGTCCAGACGGCAGATGACAAGTGCCTGGATTAGGACGTGTGCCTCTTCCTGTGTGAGGTAGGGTCATACACTATGGATGTTGTAGAGCATGAACCTGCAGGAGCGAGTCACTGCTTTGATGTTTTCAGAGAACGACAGGGTGTTGTCCAGGGTCACGCCAAGGTTATTTGCACTCTGGGAGGGCGACACTGTGTAGAGTTGCAACCGTGATGGAGAGGTCTTTGAGCCGGCAGGCCTTCTCAGGGAGGAAGAGCAGCTCCATCTTGTCGAGGTTGAGCTTGAGGTATTGGGCAGACATCCAAGCTGAGATATCTGCCAGGCACGCAGAGATGCTTGTCACCATCTGGGTGTTAGAAGGGGGGAAGGAGAAAAGTAGTTGAGTGTCATCATCATAGCAATGATAGGAGAGACCATGTGAGGATATGATGGAGTGGAGTGACTTGGTGTATAGAGAGAAGAGGAGAGGGCCTAGAACTCAGCCCTGGGGGACACCGGTAGTGAAAGTACGTGATGCAGACACAGATCCTCTCCACATCATTTGGTAGGAGTGGCCTGCCAGGTAGGCTGCAATCCAAGAGTGTGCATAGCCTGAGACGCCCAGCCCTGAGAGGGTGGACAGGAGGATCTGATGGTTCATGATGTGGAAGGCAGCGGATAGATCTAGGAGGATGAGAACAGAGGTGAGATTGATCAGCTTTGGCAGTGAGGAGACCCTCCGTGACACGGAAAAGAGCAGTCTCGGTTGAGTGACCCATCTTGAAGCCTGACTGGTTAGGGTCAAGAAGATCGTTCTGAGAGAGATAACAAGAGAGTTGATCAGAGCACGCTCAAGTGTTTTGGAAAGAAAATAAAGAAGGGATACAGGTCTATAGTTTTTGTCAAGTGTTGGTTTCTTGAGGAGGGGACTTGGGCCATTTTCAAGTCAGAGGGAACGCAGCCTGTGATTAGGGATGAGTTGATGAGGGAAATGAGGAATAGTAGAGGGTCTCCAGAGGGGTCTGGAGAAGGGAGGGGATGGGGTCGAGCGGGCAGGTTGTCTGGTGGCCAGACCACACTAGTCGCAGGAGGGGAGAAAGAGGTCAAGGCATAGGGTAGTTCTGTGTGAGTGAGACCAGTGGACTAAATAGGCTGAGTGAATGTGGAGCGGATGTCGTGAACCTTCTTTTCAAAGTGGTTGTCGAAGTCGTCCGCAGAGAGGGAGGAGGGAGGGGGAGGGAGGGGGTGGAGGATTAAGGAGGGAGGAGAAGGTGGAAAATAGTTTTCTCTGGTTAGAGGCAGAAGCTTGAAATGTAAAGTGGTAGAAAGTGGCTTTAGCATCGGATACAGAGGAAGTGAAGGTAGAGAAGAGGGAGTGAAAGGATGATAGGTCCTCAGGAAGTTTAGATTTCCTCAATTTTCTGTAAGCTCGCAATGAGTCACTCAGCCTTGGAGCAGGAGGGGAGGGCCGAGCTGGCCGGGAAGAAAGGGGACAGTGCGTGTCATAGGATGCAGAAAGGGTGGAGAGTAGGGTCGGGAGAGGTTGTCGGGAGAGGTTGTGTTTTCTCTAGCAGGAGGTAAGCTTGGCTTCTTATATGGTGTTGAGTAAAGCTTAAACCATGTATTTAGATTGTAGGTAGGTATTGTAGTTAGGTATAATAGGTAGTTCACTCAGGTAGTTATTGTAGGTTATTGTAGGTAATTATTGTAGGTAAGTATTGTATTCGGCGGACCCCGGCGAAGCACGAGGCTAGCCTACCCACTACTTGGACCAACAAGGCTAGCTAGCTAGCTAGCGGGTAGCTACTGGTAACTTTTAGCAACTGTGGTTAGTTGTTTCCAATGTTATTTCACGCTTAAGAGTACCTGTGATTGAGCCAGCTAGCTGCCACCATTCAGCTGTTTTTCTAACCTCATTATCTGAGGCATTAACGTTAGGTGGTTGGTAGCTGCTGTACTTAATTACAGCTACTGATTGCAGTCTGCCAGTTTGGCTTTATACATAGCTTGGGCTTTGTCGAGTAAGGCTTAAACTATGTATTTAGATTGTAGTTAGGTATTATAGGTAGGCATCGTGGGCTGTATATTATTAAGTAGTATAGGTAGGCATCGTGGGCTGTTGTGGGTAGTTGTTGTGTAGTTATTGTAGGTTACTTTTGTAGTCGGCGGTGCCGGGTGTAGCACGAAGCTAGCTAGCTAACTCACCTCCTGGATTAGCTGGCGAGTAGCTATTAGCAACAGGTAGCAACTAAAAACAATATCCTTTTAGCCAGCTACATTCGTTCGCAGCGACACCGTTTTTTTTCAAACAAAGTCAACACAGCAGCCATTGCTAGCTAGCCAACACTACCAGCTGGCTGTACTGTAGTAGCTAAATACAATATCTTTGTGCTAGCTAGCCAACATTTAATCATTGCTGCGTTATGAAAGAACTAGACACGGACACGAATGATCTGTTTAGTGTGTTCACACACTATTGATAGTTTGTTGTAACCAAGTATTGGTGCTAAACTGTGTGTTATTGGATGCTAGCATGCTAGTTAGCTATGGCGTCATAGTTAGCTAGCTGAATAAAGTAAGTTGAGTCTATTCATTGAAACATTGAACCGCTGTAGTTTACAACAATTCTAATTTCTAAAGTGGAAGTTGGGAGAGTTTTATTCGGGTGGTTCAGTGAAACAATTATAGTTTCTGAGGTGGAAGTTGGGAGAGTTATATTTTTTTGGTGAGGGAGGCCTGCTCTCTCCTTTCCCAGATGTTTAGTTCATTTCATTCCGATCTCCTCTGCATTATTGTAGCCATCTGCTGCAGCCTGTCAACTATGCCTCTGCCTATCCCTGTACTCTCCTCTCCGCACAGGCTACACAAATGCCTCACACCGCGTGGCTGCTGCCTCTCTAACCTGGTGGTCCCTGCACGCACCACACACCTGGAGTTCCAGGTCTCAGGCAGCCTCTGGAACTGCCGTTCTGCCGCCAACAAGGCTGACTTCATCCCAGCCTATGCTACCCTCCAGTCCCTCGACTTCCTGGCGCTGACGGAAACATGGATTACCACTGAAAACACTGCTACTCCTACTGCTCTCTCCTCGTCTGACCATGTGTTCTCGCATACCCCGAGAGCATCTGGTCAGAGGGGTGGTGGCACAGGAATCCTCATCTCTCCCAAGTGGTCATTCTCAATTTTTCCCCTAACCCATCTGTCTATCTCCTCATTTGAATTCCATGCTGTCACAGTCACTAGCCCATTTAAGCTTAATATCCTTGTCATCTATCGCCCTCCAGGTTCCCTTGGAGAGTTCATCAATGAGCTTGACGCCTTGATAAGTTCCTTTCCTGAGGATGGCTCACCCTTCACAGTTTTGGGGGATTTCAACCTCCCTACGTCTACATTTGACTCATTTCTCTCTGCCTCCTTCTTTCCACTCCTCTCCTCTTTTGACCTCACCCTCTCACCGTCCCCCCCCTACTCACAAGGCAGGCAATACGCTTGACTTCATCTTTACTAGATGTTGCTCTTCTACTAATCTCACTGCAACTCCCCTCCATGTCTCCGACCACTACTTTGTATCCTTTTCTCTCTCGCTCTCCTCCAACACTACTCACTCTGCCCCTACACAGATGGTAACGCGCCGCCGCAACCTTCGCTCTCTCTCTCCCACTACTCTCTCCTCTTCCATCCTATCATCTCTTCCCTCTGCTCAATCCTTCTCCCTCCAATCTCCTGACTCTGCCTCCTCAACCCTCCTCTCCTCCCTTTCTGCATCCCTGTGTCCCATATCCTCCCGGCCGGCTCGGTCCTCCCCTCCAGCTCCGTGGCTTGATGACTCATTGCGAGCTCACAGAACAGAGCTCCGGGCAGCGGAGCGGAAATGGAAGAAAACTAAAACACCCTGCCGACCTGGCATCTTTTCACTTCCCTCCTCTCTACATTTTCTGCTAAGGCCACTTTCTACCACTCTAAATTCCAAGCATCTGCCTCTAACCCTAGGAAGCTCTTTGCCACATTCTCCTCACTGCTGACCTCTCCTCCCCCCCCACCCCCCCCCCTCCTCCTCCCTCTGTGTGGATGACTTCGTCAACCACTTTGAAAAGAAGGTTGACGACATCCGATCCTCGTTTGTTAAGTCTAATGACACTGCTGGTCCTGCTAACACTGCCCTACCCTATGCTTTGACTCTCTCCAGATAAAATCTTGCGACTAGTGACTGCAGGCCGCCCAACAACCTGCCCGCTTGACCCCATCCCCTCCTCTCTTCTCCAGACCATCTCCGGTGACCTTCTCCCCTACCTCACCTCGCTGATCAACTCATCCTTGACTGCTGGCCATGTCCCTTCCGTCTTCAAGAGAGCGAGAGTTGCACCCCTTCTCAAAAAACCAACACTCGATCCCACTGATGTCAACAACTACAGACCAGTATCCCTTCTTTCTTTTCTTTCCAAAACTATTGAGCGTGCCGTCTTTAGCCAACTCTCTTGCTATCTCTCTCAGAATGACCTTCTTGATCCAAACCAGTCAGGTTTCAGGACTGGTCATTCAACTGAGACTGCTCTTCTCTGTGTCACGGAGGCTCTCCGCACTGCTAAAGCTAACTCTCTCTCCCTCTGCTCTTGTCCTTCTAGACCTGTCTGCTGCCTTTGATACTGTGAACCATCAGATCCTCCTCTCCACCCTCTCCGAGCTGGGCATCTCCGGCGCGGCTCACTCCTGGATTGCGTCCTACCTGACCGGTCGCTCCTACCAAGTGGCGTGGCGAGAAGCTGTCTCCGCACCATGTGCTCTCACCACTGGTGTCCCCCAGGGCTCAGTTCTAGGCCCTCTCCTTTTCTCCCTATACACCAAGTCACTTGGCTCTGTCATATCCTCACATGGCCTCTCCTATCATTGCTACGCTGACGATACACAACTAATCTTCTCCTTTCCCCCTTCTGATAACCAGGTGGCGAATCGCATCTCTGCATGTCTGGCCGACATATCAGTATGGATGACGGATCACCACCTCAAGCTGAACCCTGGCAGGACGGAGCTGCTCTTCCTCCCGGGGAAGGACTGCCCGTTCCATGATCTCGCCATCACGGTTGACAACTCCGTTGTGTCCTCCTCCCAGAGTGCGAAGAGCCTTGGCGTGACCCTGGACAACACCCTGTCGTTCTCTGCTAACATCAAGGTGGTGACCCGATCCTGCAGGTTCATGCTCTACAACATTCGGAGAGTACGACCCTGCCTTACACAGGAAGCGGCACAGGTCCTAATCCAGGCACTTGTCATCTCCCGTCTGGATTACTGCAACTCGCTGTTGGCTGGGCTCCCTGCCTGTGCCATTAAACCCCTACAACTCATCCAGAATGCCGCAGCCCGTCTGGTGTTCAACCTTCCCAAGTTCTCTCACGTCACCCCCCTCCTCCGCACACTCCACTGGCTTCCAGTTGAAGCTCGCATCCGTTACAAGACCATGGTGCTTGCCTATGGAGCAGTGAGGGGAACGGCACCTCCGTACCTTCAGGCTCTGATCAGTCCCTACACCCAAACGAGGGCATT
>NW_028166005.1:0-28610 GCF_964263955.1 Coregonus lavaretus
AGGAGAGAGGAGAGACCTGCTGATACAGTACAGTAATAGATAGAGAGAGGAGAGAGGAGAGACCTGCTGATACAGTACAGTAATAGATAGAGAGAGGAGAGACCTGCTGATACAGTACAGTAATAGATAGAGAGAGAGGAGAGAGGAGAGACCTGCTGATACAGTACAGTAATAGATAGAGAGAGGAGAGAGGAGAGACCTGCTGATACAGTACAGTAATAGATAGAGAGAGGAGAGACCTGCTGATACAGTACAGTAATAGATAGAGAGAGAGGAGAGGAGAGACCTGCTGATACAGTACAGTAATAGATAGAGAGAGAGGAGAGAGGAGAGACCTGCTGATACAGTACAGTAATAGATAGAGAGAGGAGAGACCTGCTGATACAGTACAGTAATAGATAGAGAGAGAGGAGAAAGGAGAGACCTGCTGATACAGTACAGTAATAGATAGAGAGAGGAGAGAGGAGAGACCTGCTGATACAGTACAGTAATAGATAGAGAGAGGAGAGAGGAGAGACCTGCTGATACAGTACAGTAATAGATAGAGAGAGAGGAGAGAGGAGAGACCTGCTGATACAGTACAGTAATAGATAGAGAGAGGAGAGAGGAGAGACCTGCTGATACAGTACAGTAATAGATAGAGAGAGGAGAGAGGAGAGACCTGCTGATACAGTACAGTAATAGATAGAGAGAGAGGAGTGAGGAGAGACCTGCTGATACAGTACAGTAATAGATAGAGAGAGAGGAGAGAGGAGAGACCTGCTGATACAGTACAGTAATAGATAGAGAGAGGAGAGACCTGCTGATACAGTACAGTAATAGATAGAGAGAGGAGAGAGGAGAGACCTGCTGATACAGTACAGTAATAGATAGAGAGAGGAGAGAGGAGAGACCTGCTGATACAGTACAGTAATAGATAGAGAGAGGAGAGAGGAGAGACCTGCTGATACAGTACAGTAATAGATAGAGAGAGGAGAGAGGAGAGACCTGCTGATACAGTACAGTAATAGATAGAGAGAGGAGAGAGGAGAGACCTGCTGATAGAGTACAGTAATAGATAGAGAGAGGAGAGAGGAGAGACCTGCTGATACAGTACAGTAATAGATAGAGAGAGGAGAGAGGAGAGACCTGCTGATACAGTACAGTAATAGATAGAGAGAGGAGAGACCTGCTGATACAGTACAGTAATAGATAGAGAGAGGAGAGAGGAGAGACCTGCTGATACAGTACAGTAATAGATAGAGAGGAGAGAGGAGAGACCTGCTGATACAGTACAGTAATAGATAGAGAGAGGAGAGAGGAGAGACCTGCTGATACAGTACAGTAATAGATAGAGAGAGGAGAGACCTGCTGATACAGTACAGTAATAGATAGAGAGAGGAGAGACCTGCTGATACAGTACAGTAATAGATAGAGAGAGGAGAGACCTGCTGATACAGTACAGTAATAGATAGAGAGAGGAGAGAGGAGAGACCTGCTGATACAGTACAGTAATAGATAGAGAGAGGAGAGAGGAGAGACCTGCTGATACAGTACAGTAATAGATAGAGAGAGGAGAGAGGAGAGACCTGCTGATACAGTACAGTAATAGATAGAGAGAGGAGAGAGGAGAGACCTGCTGATACAGTACAGTAATAGATAGAGAGAGGAGAGACCTGCTGATACAGTACAGTAATAGATAGAGAGAGAGGAGAGGAGAGACCTGCTGATACAGTACAGTAATAGATAGAGAGAGAGGAGAGAGGAGAGACCTGCTGATACAGTACAGTAATAGATAGAGAGAGGAGAGACCTGCTGATACAGTACAGTAATAGATAGAGAGAGGAGAGACCTGCTGATACAGTACAGTAATAGATAGAGAGAGGAGAGAGGAGAGACCTGCTGATACAGTACAGTAATAGATAGAGAGAGGAGAGAGGAGAGACCTGCTGATACAGTACAGTAATAGATAGAGAGAGGAGAGAGGAGAGACCTGCTGATACAGTACAGTAATAGATAGAGAGAGGAGAGAGGAGAGACCTGCTGATACAGTACAGTAATAGATAGAGAGAGGAGAGAGGAGAGACCTGCTGATACAGTACAGTAATAGATAGAGAGAGAGGAGAGAGGAGAGACCTGCTGATACAGTACAGTAATAGATAGAGAGAGGAGAGAGGAGAGACCTGCTGATACAGTACAGTAATAGATAGAGAGAGGAGAGACCTGCTGATACAGTACAGTAATAGATAGAGAGAGGAGAGAGGAGAGACCTGCTGATACAGTACAGTAATAGATAGAGAGAGGAGAGAGGAGAGACCTGCTGATACAGTACAGTAATAGATAGAGAGAGGAGAGACCTGCTGATACAGTACAGTAATAGATAGAGAGAGGAGAGACCTGCTGTTACAGTACAGTAATAGGTAGAGAGAGGAGAGAGGAGAGACCTGCTGATACAGTACAGTAATAAATAGAGAGAGGAGAGAGGAGAGACCTGCTGATACAGTACAGTAATAGATAGAGAGAGGAGAGAGGAGAGACCTGCTGATACAGTACAGTAATAGATAGAGAGAGAGGAGAGAGGAGAGACCTGCTGATACAGTACAGTAATAGATAGAGAGAGGAGAGAGGAGAGACCTGCTGATACAGTACAGTAATAGATAGAGAGAGAGGAGAGAGGAGAGACCTGCTGATACAGTACAGTAATAGATAGAGAGAGGAGAGAGGAGAGACCTGCTGATACAGTACAGTAATAGATAGAGAGAGGAGAGACCTGCTGATACAGTACAGTAATAGATAGAGAGAGGAGAGAGGAGAGACCTGCTGATACAGTACAGTAATAGATAGAGAGAGGAGAGAGGAGAGACCTGCTGATACAGTACAGTAATAGATAGAGAGAGGAGAGACCTGCTGATACAGTACAGTAATATATAGATAGAGGAGAGAGGAGAGACCTGCTGATACAGTACAGTAATAGATAGAGAGAGAGAGAGAGGAGAGACCTGCTGATACAGTACAGTAATAGATAGAGAGAGGAGAGAGGAGAGACCTGCTGATACAGTACAGTAATAGATAGAGAGAGGAGAGACCTGCTGATACAGTACAGTAATAGATAGAGAGAGGAGAGACCTGCTGATACAGTACAGTAATAGATAGAGAGAGGAGAGAGGAGAGACCTGCTGATACAGTACAGTAATAGATAGAGAGAGGAGAGAGGAGAGACCTGCTGATACAGTACAGTAATAGATAGAGGAGGAGGAGAGGAGAGACCTGCTGATACAGTACAGTAATAGATAGAGAGAGAGGAGAGAGGAGAGACCTGCTGATACAGTACAGTAATAGATAGAGAGAGAGGAGAGAGGAGAGACCTGCTGATACAGTACAGTAATAGATAGAGAGAGGAGAGACCTGCTGATACAGTACAGTAATAGATAGAGAGAGGAGAGAGGAGAGACCTGCTGATACAGTACAGTAATAGATAGAGAGAGGAGAGAGGAGAGACCTGCTGATACAGTACAGTAATAGATAGAGAGAGGAGAGAGGAGAGACCTGCTGATACAGTACAGTAATAGATAGAGAGAGGAGAGAGGAGAGACCTGCTGATACAGTACAGTAATAGATAGAGAGAGGAGAGAGGAGAGACCTGCTGATAGAGTACAGTAATAGATAGAGAGAGGAGAGAGGAGAGACCTGCTGATACAGTACAGTAATAGATAGAGAGAGGAGAGAGGAGAGACCTGCTGATACAGTACAGTAATAGATAGAGAGAGGAGAGACCTGCTGATACATTACAGTAATAGATAGAGAGAGGAGAGAGGAGAGACCTGCTGATACAGTACAGTAATAGATAGAGAGGAGAGAGGAGAGACCTGCTGATACAGTACAGTAATAGATAGAGAGAGGAGAGAGGAGAGACCTGCTGATACAGTACAGTAATAGATAGAGAGAGGAGAGACCTGCTGATACAGTACAGTAATAGATAGAGAGAGGAGAGACCTGCTGATACAGTACAGTAATAGATAGAGAGAGGAGAGACCTGCTGATACAGTACAGTAATAGATAGAGAGAGGAGAGAGGAGAGACCTGCTGATACAGTACAGTAATAGATAGAGAGAGGAGAGAGGAGAGACCTGCTGATACAGTACAGTAATAGATAGAGAGAGGAGAGAGGAGAGACCTGCTGATACAGTACAGTAATAGATAGAGAGAGGAGAGAGGAGAGACCTGCTGATACAGTACAGTAATAGATAGAGAGAGGAGAGACCTGCTGATACAGTACAGTAATAGATAGAGAGAGAGGAGAGGAGAGACCTGCTGATACAGTACAGTAATAGATAGAGAGAGAGGAGAGAGGAGAGACCTGCTGATACAGTACAGTAATAGATAGAGAGAGGAGAGACCTGCTGATACAGTACAGTAATAGATAGAGAGAGAGGAGAAAGGAGAGACCTGCTGATACAGTACAGTAATAGATAGAGAGAGGAGAGAGGAGAGACCTGCTGATACAGTACAGTAATAGATAGAGAGAGGAGAGAGGAGAGACCTGCTGATACATTACAGTAATAGATAGAGAGAGGAGAGAGGAGAGACCTGCTGATACAGTACAGTAATAGATAGAGAGAGGAGAGAGGAGAGACCTGCTGATACAGTACAGTAATAGATAGAGAGAGAGGAGCGAGGAGAGACCTGCTGATACAGTACAGTAATAGATAGAGAGAGGAGAGAGGAGAGACCTGCTGATACAGTACAGTAATAGATAGAGAGAGGAGAGAGGAGAGACCTGCTGATACAGTACAGTAATATATAGAGAGAGGAGAGAGGAGAGACCTGCTGATACAGTACAGTAATAGATAGAGAGAGAGGAGAGAGGAGAGACCTGCTGATACAGTACAGTAATAGATAGAGAGAGGAGAGACCTGCTGATACAGTACATTAATAGATAGAGAGAGGAGAGAGGAGAGACCTGCTGATACAGTACAGTAATAGATAGAGAGAGGAGAGAGGAGAGACCTGCTGATACAGTACAGTAATAGATAGAGAGAGGAGAGAGGAGAGACCTGCTGATACAGTACAGTAATAGATAGAGAGAGGAGAGAGGAGAGACCTGCTGATACAGTACAGTAATAGATAGAGAGAGGAGAGAGGAGAGACCTGCTGATACAGTACAGTAATAGATAGAGAGAGGAGAGAGGAGAGACCTGCTGATACAGTACAGTAATAGATAGAGAGAGGAGAGACCTGCTGATACAGTACAGTAATAGATATAGAGAGGAGAGAGGAGAGACCTCCTGATACAGTACAGTAATAGATAGAGAGAGGAGAGAGGAGAGACCTGCTAATACAGTACAGTAATAGATAGAGAGAGAGGAGAGAGGAGAGACCTGCTGATACAGTACAGTAATAGATAGAGAGAGGAGAGAGGAGAGACCTGCTGATACAGTACAGTAATAGATAGAGAGAGGAGAGAGGAGAGACCTGCTGATACAGTACAGTAATAGATAGAGAGAGAGGAGAGGAGAGACCTGCTGATACAGTACAGTAATAGATAGAGAGAGGAGAGAGGAGAGACCTGCTGATACAGTACAGTAATAGATAGAGAGAGGAGAGACCTGCTGATACAGTACAGTAATAGATAGAGAGAGGAGAGAGGAGAGACCTGCTGATACAGTACAGTAATAGATAGAGAGAGGAGAGACCTGCTGATACAGTACAGTAATAGATAGAGAGAGGAGAGACCTGCTGATACAGTACAGTAATAGATAGAGAGAGGAGAGACCTGCTGATACAGTACAGTAATAGATAGAGAGAGGAGAGAGGAGAGACCTGCTGATACAGTACAGTAATAGATAGAGAGAGGAGAGACCTGCTGATACAGTACAGTAATAGATAGAGAGAGAGGAGAGGAGAGACCTGCTGATACAGTACAGTAATAGATAGAGAGAGAGGAGAGAGGAGAGACCTGCTGATACAGTACAGTAATAGATAGAGAGAGGAGAGACCTGCTGATACAGTACAGTAATAGATAGAGAGAGAGGAGAAAGGAGAGACCTGCTGATACAGTACAGTAATAGATAGAGAGAGGAGAGAGGAGAGACCTGCTGATACAGTACAGTAATAGATAGAGAGAGGAGAGAGGAGAGACCTGCTGATACATTACAGTAATAGATAGAGAGAGGAGAGAGGAGAGACCTGCTGATACAGTACAGTAATAGATAGAGAGAGGAGAGAGGAGAGACCTGCTGATACAGTACAGTAATAGATAGAGAGAGAGGAGCGAGGAGAGACCTGCTGATACAGTACAGTAATAGATAGAGAGAGGAGAGAGGAGAGACCTGCTGATACAGTACAGTAATAGATAGAGAGAGGAGAGAGGAGAGACCTGCTGATACAGTACAGTAATATATAGAGAGAGGAGAGAGGAGAGACCTGCTGATACAGTACAGTAATAGATAGAGAGAGAGGAGAGAGGAGAGACCTGCTGATACAGTACAGTAATAGATAGAGAGAGGAGAGACCTGCTGATACAGTACAGTAATAGATAGAGAGAGGAGAGAGGAGAGACCTGCTGATACAGTACAGTAATAGATAGAGAGAGGAGAGAGGAGAGACCTGCTGATACAGTACAGTAATAGATAGAGAGAGGAGAGAGGAGAGACCTGCTGATACAGTACAGTAATAGATAGAGAGAGGAGAGAGGAGAGACCTGCTGATACAGTACAGTAATAGATAGAGAGAGGAGAGAGGAGAGACCTGCTGATACAGTACAGTAATAGATAGAGAGAGGAGAGAGGAGAGACCTGCTGATACAGTACAGTAATAGATAGAGAGAGGAGAGACCTGCTGATACAGTACAGTAATAGATATAGAGAGGAGAGAGGAGAGACCTCCTGATACAGTACAGTAATAGATAGAGAGAGGAGAGAGGAGAGACCTGCTAATACAGTACAGTAATAGATAGAGAGAGAGGAGAGAGGAGAGACCTGCTGATACAGTACAGTAATAGATAGAGAGAGGAGAGAGGAGAGACCTGCTGATACAGTACAGTAATAGATAGAGAGAGGAGAGAGGAGAGACCTGCTGATACAGTACAGTAATAGATAGAGAGAGAGGAGAGGAGAGACCTGCTGATACAGTACAGTAATAGATAGAGAGAGGAGAGAGGAGAGACCTGCTGATACAGTACAGTAATAGATAGAGAGAGGAGAGACCTGCTGATACAGTACAGTAATAGATAGAGAGAGGAGAGAGGAGAGACCTGCTGATACAGTACAGTAATAGATAGAGAGAGGAGAGACCTGCTGATACAGTACAGTAATAGATAGAGAGAGGAGAGACCTGCTGATACAGTACAGTAATAGATAGAGAGAGGAGAGACCTGCTGATACAGTACAGTAATAGATAGAGAGAGGAGAGAGGAGAGACCTGCTGATACAGTTCAGTAATAGATAGAGAGATGAGAGACCTGCTGATACAGTACAGTAATAGATAGAGAGAGGAGAGAGGAGAGCCCTGCTGATACAGTACAGTAATAGATGGAGAGAGGAGAGACCTGCTGATACAGTACAGTAATAGATAGAAAGAGGAGAGACTGTGCTGAATGTGAACCCCAAGCATAAAGAGAAGACTGAAGCTGTGTGCTGACTGTGGACCCCAAGCATAAAGAGAAGACTGAAGCTGTGTGCTGACTGTGAACCCCAAGCATAAAGAGAAGACTGAAGCTGTGTGCTGACTATGAACCCCAAGCATAAAGAGAAGACTGAAGCTGTGTGCTGACTATGAACCCCAAGCATAAAGAGAATACTGAAGCTGTGTGCTGACTGTGGACCCCAAGCATAAAGAGAAGACTGAAGCTGTGTGCTGACTGTGAACCCCAAGCATAAAGAGAAGACTGAAGCTGTGTGCTGACTGTGGACCCCAAGCATAAAGAGAAGACTGAAGCTGTGTGCTGACTGTGGACCCCAAGCATAAAGAGAAGACTGAAGCTGTGTGCTGACTGTGAACCCCAAGCATAAAAAGAAGACTGAAGCTGTGTGCTGACTGTGAACCCCAAGTATAAAGAGAAGACTGAAGCTGTGTGCTGACTGTGAACCCCAAGCATAAAGAGAAGACTGAAGCTGTGTGCTGACTGTGAACCCCAAGCATAAAAAGAAGACTGAAGCTGTGTGCTGACTGTGAACCCCAAGTATAAAGAGAAGACTGAAGATGTGTGCTGACTGTGAACCCCAAGTATAAAGAGAAGACTGAAGCTGTGTGCTGACTGTGAATCCCAATCATAAAGAGAAGACTGAACCTGTGAGCTGACTGTGGACAACAAGCATAAAGAGAAAACAGAAGCTGTGTGCTGACTGTGAACCCCAAGCATAAAGAGAAGACTGAAGCTGTGTGCTGACTGTGAACCCAAAGCATAAAGAGAAGACTGAAGATGTGTGCTGACTGTGGACCTGAAGCATAAAGAGAAGACTGAAGCTGTGTGCTGACTGTGAATCCCAATCATAAAGAGAAGACTGAACCTGTGAGCTGACTGTGGACCACAAGCATAAAGAGAAAACTGAAGCTGTGTGCTGACTGTGAACCCCAAGCATAAAGAGAAGACTGAAGCTGTGTGCTGACTATGAACCCCAAGCATAAAGAGAAGACTGAAGCTGTGTGCTGACTGTGAACCCCAAGCATAAAGAGAAGACTGAAGCTGTGTGCTGACTGTGAACCCCAAACATAAAGAGAAGATTGAAGATGTGTGCTGACTGTGAACCCCAAGCATAAAGAGAAGACTGAAGCTGTGTGCTGACTGTGAACCCCAAGCAAAAGAGAAGACTGAAGCTGTGTGATGACTGTGAACCCCAAGCATAAAGAGAAGACTGAAGCTGTGTGCTGACTGTGAACACAAGCATAAAGAGAAGACTGAAGCTGTGTGCTGACTGTGAACCCCAAAAATAAAGAGAAGACTGAAGATGTGTGCTGACTGTGAACCCCAAGCATGAAGAGAAGACTGAAGCTGTGTGCTGACTGTGAACCCCAAGCATAAAGAGAAGACTGAAGCTGTGTGCTGACTGTGAACCCCAAGCATAAAGAGAAGACTGAAGCTGTGTGCTGACTGTGAACCCCAAGCATAAAGAGAAGACTGAACCTGTGTGCTGACTGTGAACCCCAAGCATAAAGAGAAGACTGAAGCTATGTGCTGACAGTGAACCCCAAGCATAAAGAGAAGACTGAAGCTGTGTGCTGACTGTGAACCCCAAGCATAAAGAGAAGACTGAAGCTGTGTGCTGACTGTGAACCCCAAGCATAAAGAGAAGACTGAAGATGTGTGCTGACTGTGGACCTGAAGCATAAAGAGAAGACTGAAGCTGTGTGCTGACTGTGAATCCCAATCATAAAGAGAAGACTGAACCTGTGAGCTGACTGTGGACCACAAGCATAAAGAGAAAACTGAAGCTGTGTGCTGACTGTGAACCCCAAGCATAAAGAGAAGACTGAAGCTGTGTGCTGACTATGAACCCCAAGCATAAAGAGAAGACTGAAGCTGTGTGCTGACTGTGAACCCCAAGCATAAAGAGAAGACTGAAGCTGTGTGCTGACTGTGAACCCCAAACATAAAGAGAAGATTGAAGATGTGTGCTGACTGTGAACCCCAAGCATAAAGAGAAGACTGAAGCTGTGTGCTGACTGTGAACCCCAAGCAAAAGAGAAGACTGAAGCTGTGTGATGACTGTGAACCCCAAGCATAAAGAGAAGACTGAAGCTGTGTGCTGACTGTGAACACAAGCATAAAGAGAAGACTGAAGCTGTGTGCTGACTGTGAACCCCAAAAATAAAGAGAAGACTGAAGATGTGTGCTGACTGTGAACCCCAAGCATGAAGAGAAGACTGAAGCTGTGTGCTGACTGTGAACCCCAAGCATAAAGAGAAGACTGAAGCTGTGTGCTGACTGTGAACCCCAAGCATAAATAGAAGACTGAAGCTGTGTGCTGACTGTGAACCCCAAGCATAAAGAGAAGACTGAACCTGTGTGCTGACTGTGAACCCCAAGCATAAAGAGAAGACTGAAGCTATGTGCTGACAGTGAACCCCAAGCATAAAGAGAAGACTGAAGCTGTGTGCTGACTGTGAACCCCAAGCATAAAGAGAAGACTGAAGCTGTGTGCTGACTGTGAACCCCAAGCATAAAGAGAAGACTGAAGCTGTGTGCTGACTGTGGACCCCAAGCATAAAGAGAAGACTGAAGCTGTGTGCTGACTGTGAACCCCAAGCATAAAGAGAAGACTGAAGCTGTATGCTGACTGTGAACCCCAAGCATAAAGAGAAGACTGAAGCTGTGTGCTGACTGTGGACCCCAAGCATAAATAGAAGACTGAAGCTGTGTGCTGACTGTGAACCCCAAGCATAAAGAGTAGACTGAAGCTGTGTGCTGACTGTGAACCCCAAGCATAAAGTGAAGACTGAAGCTGTGTGCTGACTGTGGACCCAAAGCATAAAGAGAAGACTGAAGATGTGTGCTGACTGTGAACCCCAAGCACGAAGAGAAGACTGAAGCTGTGTGCTGACTGTGAACCCCAAGCATAAAGAGAAGACTGAAGCTGTGTGCTGACTGTGAACACCAAGCATAAAGAGAAGACTGAAGCTGTATGCTTACTGTGAACCCCAAGAATAAAGAGAAGACTGAAGCTGATTGCTGACTGTGGACCCCACGCATAAAGAGAAGACTGAAGCTGTGTGCTGACTGTGAACCCCAAGCATAAAGAGAAGACTGAAGCTGTGTGCTGACTGTGGACCCCAAGCATAAAGAGAAGACTGAAGCTGTGTGCTGACTGTGGACCCCAAGCATAAAGAGAAGACTGAAGCTGTGTGCTGACTGTGGACCCCAAGCATAAAGAGAAGACTGAAGCTGTGTGCTGACTGTGGACCCCAAGCATAAAGAGAAGACTGAAGCTGTGTGCTGACTGTGAACCCCAAGCATAAAGAGAAGACTGAAGCTGTGTGCTGACTGTGAACCCCAAGCATAAAGAGAAGACTGAAGCTGTGTGCTGACTGTGAACCCCAAGCATAAAAAGAAGACTGAAGCTGTGTGCTGACTGTGAACCCCAAGTATAAAGAGAAGACTGAAGATGTGTGCTGACTGTGAACCCCAAGTATAAAGAGAAGACTGAAGCTGTGTGCTGACTGTGAATCCCTATCATAAAGAGAAGACTGAACCTGTGAGCTGACTGTGGACCACAAGCATAAAGAGAAAACAGAAGCTGTGTGCTGACTGTGAACCCCAAGCATAAAGAGAAGACTGAAGCTGTGTGCTGACTGTGAACCCCAAGCATAAAGAGAAGACTGAAGATGTGTGCTGACTGTGGACCTGAAGCATAAAGAGAAGACTGAAGCTGTGTGCTGACTGTGAATCCCAATCATAAAGAGAAGACTGAACCTGTGAGCTGACTGTGGACCACAAGCATAAAGAGAAAACTGAAGCTGTGTGCTGACTGTGAACCCCAAGCATAAAGAGAAGACTGAAGCTGTGTGCTGACTATGAACCCCAAGCATAAAGAGAAGACTGAAGCTGTGTGCTGACTGTGAACCCCAAGCATAAAGAGAAGACTGAAGCTGTGTGCTGACTGTGAACCCCAAACATAAAGAGAAGATTGAAGATGTGTGCTGACTGTGAACCCCAAGCATAAAGAGAAGACTGAAGCTGTGTGCTGACTGTGAACCCCAAGCAAAAGAGAAGACTGAAGCTGTGTGATGACTGTGAACCCCAAGCATAAAGAGAAGACTGAAGCTGTGTGCTGACTGTGAACACAAGCATAAAGAGAAGACTGAAGCTGTGTGCTGACTGTGAACCCCAAAAATAAAGAGAAGACTGAAGATGTGTGCTGACTGTGAACCCCAAGCATGAAGAGAAGACTGAAGCTGTGTGCTGACTGTGAACCCCAAGCATAAAGAGAAGACTGAAGCTGTGTGCTGACTGTGAACCCCAAGCATAAAGAGAAGACTGAAGCTGTGTGCTGACTGTGAACCCCAAGCATAAAGAGAAGACTGAACCTGTGTGCTGACTGTGAACCCCAAGCATAAAGAGAAGACTGAAGCTGTGTGCTGACAGTGAACCCCAAGCATAAAGAGAAGACTGAAGCTGTGTGCTGACTGTGAACCCCAAGCATAAAGAGAAGACTGAAGCTGTGTGCTGACTGTGAACCCCAAGCATAAAGAGAAGACTGAAGCTGTGTGCTGACTGTGGACCCCAAGCATAAAGAGAAGACTGAAGCTGTGTGCTGACTGTGAACCCCAAGCATAAAGAGAAGACTGAAGCTGTATGCTGACTGTGAACCCCAAGCATAAAGAGAAGACTGAAGCTGTGTGCTGACTGTGGACCCCAAGCATAAAGAGAAGACTGAAGCTGTGTGCTGACTGTGAACCCCAGCCATAAAGAGAAGACTGAAGCTGTGTGCTGACTGTGAACCCCAGCCATAAAGAGAAGACTGAAGCTGTGTGCTGACTGTGGACCCCAAGCATAAAGAGAAGACTGAAGCTGTGTGCTGACTGTGAACCCCAAGCATAAAGAGTAGACTGAAGCTGTGTGCTGACTGTGAACCCCAAGCATAAAGTGAAGACTGAAGCTGTGTGCTGACTGTGGACCCAAAGCATAAAGAGAAGACTGAAGATGTGTGCTGACTGTGAACCCCAAGCACGAAGAGAAGACTGAAGCTGTGTGCTGACTGTGAACCCCAAGCATAAAGAGAAGACTGAAGCTGTGTGCTGACTGTGAACACCAAGCATAAAGAGAAGACTGAAGCTGTGTGCTTACTGTGAACCCCAAGAATAAAGAGAAGACTGAAGCTGATTGCTGACTGTGGACCCCAAGCATTAAGAGAAGACTGAAACTGTTTGCTGACTGTGGACCCCAAGCATAAAGAGAAGACTGAAGCTGTGTGCTGACTGTGAACCCCAAGCATAAATAGAAGACTGAAGCTGTGTGCTGACTGTGGACCCCAAGCATAAAGAGAAGACTGAAGCTGTGTGCTGACTGTGAACCCCAAGCATAAAGAGAAGACTGAAGATGTGTGCTGACTGTGAACCCCAAGCATGAAGAGAAGACTGAAGCTGTGTGCTGACTGTGAACCCCAAGCATAAAGAGAAGACTGAAGCTGTGTGCTGACTGTGAACCCCAAGCATAAAGAGAATACTGAAGCTGTGTGCTGACTGTGGACCCCAAGCATAAAGAGAAGACTGAAGCTGTGTGCTGACTGTGGACCCAAAGCATAAAGAGAAGACTGAAGCTGTGTGCTGACTGTGGACCCAAAGCATAAAGAGAAGACTGAAGCTGTGTGCTGACTTTGAACCCCAAGCATAAAGAGAAGACTGAACCTGTGTGCTGACTGTGAACCCCAAGCATAAAGAAAAGACTGAAGCTGTGTGCTGACTGTGAACACAAGCATAAAGAGAAGACTGAAGCTGTGTGCTGACTGTGACCCCAAGCATAAAAGAAGCATAAAGAGAAAACTGAAGCTGTGTGCTGACTGTGAACCCCAAGCATAAAGAGAAGACTGAAGCTGTGTGCTGACTATGAACCCAAAGCATAAAGAGAAGACTGAAGCTGTGTGCTGACTGTGAACCCCAAACATAAAGAGAAGACTGAAGCTGTGTGCTGACTGTGAACCCCAAGCATAAAGAGAAGACTGAAGATGTGTGCTGACTGAGAACCCCAAGCATAAAGAGAAGACTGAAGCTGTGTGCTGACTGTGTACCCCAAGCATAAAGAGAAGACTGAAGCTGTGTGCTGACTGTGAACCCCAAGCATAAAGAGAAGACTAAAGCTGTGTGCTGACTGTGAACCCCAAGCATGAAGAGAAGACTGAAGCTGTGTGCTGACTGTGAACCCCAAGCATGAAGAGAAGACTGAAGCTGTGTGCTGACTGTGAACCCCAAGCATAAAGAGAAGACTGAAGCTGTGTGTTGACTGTGAACCCCAAGCATGAAGAGAAGACTGAAGCTGTGTGCTGACTGTGAACCCCAAGCATGAAGAGAAGACTGAAGCTGTGTGCTGACTGTGAACCCCAAGCATAAAGAGAAGACTGAAGCTGTGTGCTGATTGTGAACCCCAAGCATGAAGAGAAAACTTAAGCTGTGTGCTGACTGTGAACCCCAGCCATAAAGAGAAGACTGAAGCTGTGTGCTGACTGTGAACCCCAGCCATAAAGAGAAGCCTGAAGCTGTGTGCTGACTGTGGACCCCAAGCATAAAGAGAATACTGAAGCTGTGTGCTGACTGTGGACCCCAAGCATAAAGAGAAGACTGAAGCTGTGTGCTGACTGTGAACCCCAGCCAAAAAGAGAAGACTGAAGCTGTGTGCTGACTGTGAACCCCAGCCATAAAGAGAATGAAGCTGTGTGCTGACTGTGGACCCCAAGCATAAAGAGAAGACTGAAACTGTTTGCTGACTGTGGACCCCAAGCATAAAGAGAAGACTGAAGCTGTGTGCTGACTGTGAACCCCAAGCATAAATAGAAAACTGAAGCTGTGTGCTGACTGTGGACCCCAAGCATAAAGAGAAGACTGAAGCTGTGTGCTGACTGTGAACCCCAAGCATGAAGAGAAGACTGAAGCTGTGTGCTGACTGTGAACCCCAAGCATGAAGAGAAGACTGAAGCTGTGTGCTGACTGTGAACCCCAAGCATGAAGAGAAGACTGAAGCTGTGTGCTGACTGTGAACCCCAAGCATAAAGAGAAGACTGAAGCTGTGTGCTGACTGTGAACCCCAAGCATAAAGAGAAGACTGAAGCTGTGTGCTGACTGTGAACCCCAAGCATAAAGAGAAGACTGAAGCTGTGTGCTGACTGTGAACCCCAAGCATAGAGAGAAGACTGAAGCCCTTTGCTGACTGTGAATCCCAAGCATAAAGAGAAGACTGAAGCTGTGTGCTGACTGTGAACCCCAAGCATAAAGAGAAGACTGAAGCTGTGTGCTGACTATGAACCCAAAGCATAAAGAGAAGACTGAAGCTGTGTGCTGACTGTGAACCCCAAACATAAAGAGAAGACTGAAGCTGTTTGCTGACTGTGAACCCCAAGCATAAATAGAAGACTGAAGATGTGTGCTGACTGAGAACCCCAAGCATAAAGAGAAGACTGAAGCTGTGTGCTGACTGTGAACCCCAAGCATAAAGAGAAGACTGAAGCTGTGTGCTGACTGTGAACCCCAAGCATAAAGAGAAGACTAAAGCTGTGTGCTGACTGTGAACCCCAAGCATAAAGTGAAGACTGAAGCTGTGTGCTGACTGTGGACCCCAAGCATGAAGAGAAGACTGAAGATGTGTGCTGACTGTGAACCCCAAGCATAGAGAGAAGACTGAAGCCCTTTGCTGACTGTGAATCCCAAGCATAAAGAGAAGACTGAAGCTGTGTGCTGACTGTGAACCCCAAGCATAAAGAGAAGACTGAAGCTGTGTGCTGACTATGAACCCAAAGCATAAAGAGAAGACTGAAGCTGTGTGCTGACTGTGAACCCCAAACATAAAGAGAAGACTGAAGCTGTGTGCTGACTGTGAACCCCAAGCATAAAGAGAAGACTGAAGATGTGTGCTGACTGAGAACCCCAAGCATAAAGAGAAGACTGAAGCTGTGTGCTGACTGTGAACCCCAAGCATTAAGAGTAGACTGAAGCTGTGTGCTGACTGTGAACCCCAAGCATAAAGTGAAGACTTAAGCTGTGTGCTGACTGTTGACCCCAAGCATAAAGAGAAGACTGAAGATGTGTGCTGACTGTGAACCCCAAGCACGAAGAGAAGACTGAAGCTGTGTGCTGACTGTGAACCCCAAGCATAAAGAGAAGACTGAAGCTGTGTGCTGACTGTGAACACCAAGCATAAAGAGAAGACTGAAGCTGTGTGCTTACTGTGAACCCCAAGCATAAAGAGAAGACTGAAGCTGCTTGCTGACTGTGGACCCCAAGCATAAAGAGAAGACTGAAACTGTTTGCTGACTGTGGACCCCAAGCATAAAGAGAAGACTGAAGCTGTGTGCTGACTGTGAACCCCAAGCATAGATAGAAAACTGAAGCTGTGTGCTGACTGTGGACCCCAAGCATAAAGAGAAGACTGAAGCTGTGTGCTGACTGTGAACCCCAAGCATGAAGAGAAGACTGAAGCTGTGTGCTGACTGTGAACCCCAAGCATGAAGAGAAGACTGAAGCTGTGTGCTGACTGTGAACCCCAAGCATGAAGAGAAGACTGAAGCTGTGTGCTGACTGTGAACCCCAAGCATAAAGAGAAGACTGAAGCTGTGTGCTGACTGTGAACCCCAAGCATAAAGAGAAGACTGAAGCTGTGTGCTGACTGTGAACCCCAAGCATAAAGAGAAGACTGAAGCTGTGTGCTGACTGTGAACCCCAAGCATAGAGAGAAGACTGAAGCCCTTTGCTGACTGTGAATCCCAAGCATAAAGAGAAGACTGAAGCTGTGTGCTGACTGTGAACCCCAAGCATAAAGAGAAGACTGAAGCTGTGTGCTGACTATGAACCCAAAGCATAAAGAGAAGACTGAAGCTGTGTGCTGACTGTGAACCCCAAACATAAAGAGAAGACTGAAGCTTTGTGCTGACTGTGAACCCCAAGCATAAAGAGAAGACTGAAGATGTGTGCTGACTGAGAACCCCAAGCATAAAGAGAAGACTGAAGCTGTGTGCTGACTGTGAACCCCAAGCATAAAGAGAAGACTGAAGCTGTGTGCTGACTGTGAACCCCAAGCATAAAGAGAAGACTAAAGCTGTGTGCTGACTGTGAACCCCAAGCAAAAGAGAAGACTGAAGCTGTGTGCTGACTGTGAACCCCAAGCATGAAGAGAAGACTGAAGCTGTGTGCTGACTGTGAACCCAAGCATAAAGAGAAGACTGAAGCTGTGTGCTGACTGTGAACCCCAAGCATGAAGAGAAGACTGAAGCTGTGTGCTGACTGTGAACCCCAAGCATAAAGAGAAGACTGAAGCTGTGTGCTGACTGTGGACCCCAAGCATGAAGAGAAAACTTAAGCTGTGTGCTGACTGTGAACCCCAGCCATAAAGAGAAGACTGAAGCTGTGTGCTGACTGTGGACCCCAAGCATAAAGAGAATACTGAAGCTGTGTGCTGACTGTGGACCACAAGCATAAAGAGAAGACTGAAGCTGTGTGCTGACTGTGAACCCCAGCCATAAAGAGAAGACTGAAGCTGTGTGCTGACTGTGAACCCCAGCCATAAAGAGAAGACTGAAGCTGTGTGCTGACTGTGGACCCCAAGCATAAAGAGAAGACTGAAGCTGTGTGCTGACTGTGAACCCCAAGCATTAAGAGTAGACTGAAGCTGTGTGCTGACTGTGAACCCCAAGCATAACGTGAAGACTGAAGCTGTGTGCTGACTGTGGACCCAAAGCATAAAGAGAAGACTGAAGATGTGTGCTGACTGTGAACCCCAAGCACGAAGAGAAGACTGAAGCTGTGTGCTGACTGTGAACCCCAAGCATAAAGAGAAGACTGAAGCTATGTGCTGACTGTGAACACCAAGCATAAAGAGAAGACTGAAGCTGTGTGCTGACTGTGAACCCCAAGCATAAAGAGAAGACTGAAGCTGTGTGCTGACTATGAACCCCAAGCATTAAGAGAATACTGAAGCTGTGTGCTGACTGTGGACCCCAAGCATAAAGAGAATACTGAAGCTGTGTGCTGACTGTGAACCCCAAGCATAAAGAGAAGACTGAAGCTGTGTGCTGACTGTGGACCCCAAGCATAAAGAGAAGACTGAAGCTGACTGTGGACCCCAAGCATAAAGAGAAGACTGAAGCTGTGTGCTGACGGTGAACCCCAAGCATAAAGAGAAGACTGAAGCTGTGTGCTGACGGTGAACCCCAAGCATAAAGAGAAGACTGAAGCTGTGTGCTGACTGTGAACCCCAAGCATAAAGAGAAGACTGAAGCTGTGTGCTGACTGTGAACCCCAAGCATAAAGAGAAGACTGAAGCTGTGTGCTGACTGTGAACCCCAAGCATAAAGAGAAGACTAGATTGATTCATGTGTAAAGGCATGGGTAGAAGGGCTCAATAGTGTCTGACACAATCAACAAATGACTGTTTTTATATCTTGTCATGAATATATTTCCACTATTAATCCATTACAATTGTTCATGCACTGGGGTTTTTGTTTAGGAATACAGCAAATCATTTCACCTGTTCACCTGGCTGGTTATATTATTATTATTGTTATTATTGTTATTACTGTTATTGTTATTGTTATTATTGTTATTATTATTATTGTTATTATCATTGTTATTGTAATTATTAATGTTGTTATTATTATTATTATTATTTTTATTGTTATTGTTGTTATTATTTTTATTTTTATTATTGTAATTATTATTATTATTTATTTTATTTTATTTTTTTATTTTTTTATTTTTTTGGGGGGGGGATGGATCAGCTTAATATTGCAGATAGATTGTATCTTCTATCAATGTAATTGTCTGCATCACTTCCAATCCCCCATGTTTTTTTTATTTTTTATATATATATTCCCCTTTATTACCTTTCAACCCCACCATCCTTTCCCCACTTGGAGTAAATTAGTGAACAACAACGCCCAGGCCTCTTCTTCCGGTCTATACTTACTATCTACACCTTATGGACAGAGTTAATTTTACAATAATTCTATATCTATATATATATTTATTTATTTTTTTGCTCCTGAACTTCTTCTACTCTCAACCTCTCCGATCATTTTCATGATGTCCATCCGGTTTGGTTCTAAATGCCATATCTTTCTAACTGTGCTCCTTCCCAAAATCTCCCAACATACAACCCACACACCCATCATGGACACAGCACGCCCACATTATTAGCTATCTTTGTTATTATTTGTTGTTATTTGCTATTAGTCCCATCCTTCAACTCCATTCAATACCTCCCATCTATCTCTTAACACCATCCATATAGGATTTCTATTTGCCATATATATTTCAACCGTACTGTGATGTTTTACAAAAGTTCTGAACCTTTCTATTCTCATTGCTTCTACAGATTGTGAATTAAAAATAAACATTTTTGCTAAAAGTATTATTATATTATTGATTGATTGACTATGACTTTTCAGATCACCCAGTAATGCTATCTGCAAGGTTAGTTCCAGGTAAATATTGCAATCCTTTAGCCATTCCTGGACCTGTGTCCAAAAACAAGCTACAAATGGACAGAACCAAAACAAATGATCTAATGATTCTATCTCTTCACAGCAAAATCTGCAGAGCTGGGAAGATTGTATCCCCCATATAAATAACATTCTATTGGTAGCAAGAATTTTATATAATAATTTAAATTGAAAGATTCTAATTTTTGAATCCGGTGTCGTTTTGCGTGTCAGTTCATAAACACTATGCCATGGGATCGGTACGTCAAAGATCTCTTCCCAACTATTTTGCAATCTATATGGGACGGCTGTCAATCCTTTGGTCCTTAAGTGAAACTGATATACTTTTTTATTTATCACAGTTTTCCTTAACCAATTATGTTCTTCAATGCAAGGCCGACAGACAAGTTCCTTACTTTCTCCCCCTTCAACTTTCCTCTTCCACTTTTGCGGTAAGGCTGCAATTATTTGGTTGTAATTTTGGGTAGAGCAGACATTTCCATATGTTTTTGTTAGCTGCATGTGCGACATAACTCCACCAGTCCTACCGATGATATCATTTACGAAGATTATACCTTTTTTAAACATTCTGTCAAAAAATAAAGGTTTTTTGTCAATTAGTATATTTGAATTTAACCACAATATTTGTTGCATTATTTGTTCTGTCGTTTCTGGAGGATTAAATTGAAATTGCAACCAACTTTCTATGGCTTGTTTTAGAAATAGTGACATTTGGGAGATTATTTCCTTTTCAAATAACTGAAAGTGAGAGGTTGTAATCTGAATAAAGGGAAAAAGGCCTTTCTTGAACAGTGGGTGAGACAATCTTACTAATTTGCTTGAGAACCAGTTCGGATTTAAGTATAACTTTTGGATGACTGAAGATTTTAGTGATAGGTCTAATGCTTTAATATTTAATAATTTCTGTCCTCCGAATTCATATTCATTATATAAATATGCTCTTTTAATTTTGTCTGGCTTGCCGTTCCAAATAAAATTGAATATTTTTTTCTCATATAATTTAAAAAACTGTTTGCTAGGCGTAGGCAAGACCATAAGCAAATAGGTAAACTGGGATAATACTAAAGAGTTAATCAGGGTGATTTTTCCACAAATTGACAGGTATTTTCCTTTCCATGGTAGTAAGATCTTATCTATTTTTGCTAACTTTCTATTAAAATTTATTGAAGTGAGATCATTTATTTCCTTTGGGATATGTATTCCGAGTATATCCACATCACCATCAGACCATTTTATTGGTAAACTACATGTTAATGTAAAAATTGTATTTTTTAGTGATCCAATACGTAATATAGTACATTTGTCATAATTTGGTTTTAATCCAGAGAGGTTAGAACATGTATCTAGATCCTCTATGAGGCTGTGGAGGGATTCTAGTTGTGGATCTAAAAGAAAACATGAATCATCTGCGTACAATGACACCTTTGTTTTTAAGCCCTGTATTTCTAATCCTCTGATATTATTATTGGATCTGATTTTAATAGCTAACATCTCGATGGCCACAATAAATAGATATGCCGATAGTGGACAACCTTGTTTCACTCCTCTTGACAGTCCGAAACTTTCTGAGAAATAGCCATTATTTACTATTTTACACCTAGGGTTACTATACATGATTTTGACCCATTTTATAAGAGATTCTCCAAAATTGAAATGCTCCAGGCATTTATATATAAATTCCAGTCGAACTTTATCAAATGCTTTTTCGAAGTCTGCTATGAATAGCAGGCCTGGTTTCCCATATTTTCCATAGTGTTCTATTGTTTCCAATACTTGCCTTATATTATCTCCAATGTATCTTCCATGTAAAAAACCTGTCTGATTAGAATGAATAATATCCGACAATACCTTTTTAATTCTATGCGCTATACATTTTGCTAGGATTTTTGCATCACAACACTGAAGTGTAAGGGGCCTCCAATTTTGTAAATGGACTGGATCTTTATATTTTCCACTTGTATCCTGTTTCAGTAATAATGAGATCAGACCTTCTTCTTGAGTGTCAGATAATCTACCATTTACATAGGAGTGTGGTTAAAACATGCTAATAACGGTCCTCTTAGTATATCAAAAAAGGTTTGGTATACCTCGATTGGTATGCCATCCAACCCTGGAGTTTTCCCGGACTTAAAGTCTTTAATTGCATCCAGAAGTTCCTCCTCTGTAATTTCACCTTCACATGAGTCTTTCTGTGTGGCTGTTAATTTGACATTATCAATAGAAAGAAAATCTCTACAATTAGCTTCAGTTAGAGGAGATGGAGGCGACTGAAAAGAAAACATATGCTTAAAATACTTTGTTTCTTCCTTCAAAATATCATTAGGTGAATTATGGGTGACTCCGTCAATTGTAACCAGTTTCATTAAGTTCTTTTTGGTAGCATTCCTATGTTGAAGATTAAAAAAGAATTTTGTGCATTTTTCCCCATATTCCATCCAGTTTGCTTTATTTTTATAATATATTACACTTGATCTTTCTTGAATAAGTTTCTCCATTTCTTTTTGTTTTTCCTCTAATTTATTCTGAGCCTCTATGTTACAGTTTTTATTGCCATCTATCTGTTCTGTTAGACTTTCTATTTCCTTTCTTAGTATAAACTCTTTTGACCTAAATTGCTTTTGTTTTCGAGATGAGTACTGAATTGCATGGCCTCTAAAGGCACATTTAAAGGTGTCCCATACAATAAGGGGATTCGCTGTACCTATGTTATGTTGGAAAAAGTCGGTTATAAATTCCTTTGTTCTAATTATAAATAAATTATCATCTAATAGGCTTTGATTAAATTTCCAATATCCTCGCCCACGTGGAAATTCAGTCAGAGTAATGTATATGCCTATTATATGATGGTCCGACCGCATTCTGTCCCCTATCAACACTTTTTTTTACTTTTGGTGCCAACGAGAATGAGATAAGAAAGAAGTCAAGACGACTAGCTTGATTCAGTCTCCGCCATGTATATCTCACTAGATCAGCATATTTAAGCCTCCATATATCTACTAGTTCTAATGTATCCATGACATTCACAATTTCCTTAAGAGCATGTGGGTGATTGTTTGTGGTGTGATTTCCTTTTCGGTCCATTGAGCTATTTAAAACAGTATTATAATCCCCCACCATAATAATATTGTCTTGAGTTGCTTGCAGGCTTGATAATTTATTATATATATTGTCAAAGAATTGTGGATCATCATTATTTGGTCCGTAAAGGTTAATGAGCCATATCTGTTTATGGTCCAATACCATATTTAAAATAATCCATCTACCTTGCGTATCTATTTGGACAATTTGCACATTCGGATCGAAATTACTATTAATTAATATCATCACCCCTTTTGAATTTCTTTGCCCATGGGAGAAGTATATTTCCCCCCCCCATTCTTTTTTCCACGCTACTTCATCTCGAATTGTTGAATGAGTTTCCTGTATACAATAGATATTATATTCCTTCTCTTTGAGCCATGTAAATATTGTTCTTCTTTTGTTATTATCAGCTAAGCCATTACAATTATAACTGGCTATACTTATTTCACCATACACCATAATGAGATACATTATTGTTAATTTACATATTATTGTAATTATTATTGTGTTTATGATTATATTGTTATTGTTATTGTTATTGTTATTAGTATTGTTATTATTGTTATTGTTATTGTTATTTTTATTGTTATTGTCTTTTTAGTTTCTACTTTGTCATTAGAAGCTGTAACTGGACTTTTCATTACTCTAACTCTATTACTAATCAAATCTACGAATAAAGTTGATCAAATGGATTACACTGTAATGTTTTTATTGTTAAGGGAAACCAAAACAGGCTACAATTATTCTAGGACTTTGTAGAATTATAGAAAATAATATCCTTGACTAGGTAAACAAATGACTATTATTTATATTTTTGTAAATTGATATATTTCCACAAAATATTTATTCATGCAATTCATCCTTTAGAATAGTTGATGCACTATTTATTAAGCGATGGTGTTTATGTTGGCTGCACCTTGCAGGTTGATATGATGCATCTGGTGAAGGTGACGTCTGGCAACGTTGTCTAGCGGGTACTGATAGGCTGAAAGGTGGTTCTAATGTGAGAGAGAGAGAGAGCGAGAGAGAGAGAGAGAGAGAGAGAGAGAGAGAGAGAGAGAGAGCGCGAGGGAGAGAGAGAGAGAGAGAGAGAAAGACTACCAGAACCCACTTCATAGTCGGAAATCCCCTAAGCATGCTGGTCCTGGGGCTCTGTTCAAAAACACAAACAGACCCCACAGAGCCTCAGGACAACAACAACACAATTAGACCCAACCAAATCATGAGAAAACAAAACGATAATTACTTGACACATTGGAAAGAATTTACAAAAAAACAGAGCAGACTAGAATGCTATTTGGCCCTAAACAGAGAGTACACAGTGACAGAATACCTGACCACTGTGACTGACCCAAACTTAAGGAAAGCTTTGACTATGTACAGACTCAGTGAGCATAGCCTTGCTATTGAGAAAGGCCGCCGTAGGCAGACCTGGCTCTCAAGAGAAGACAGGCTATGTGCACACTGCCCACAAAATGAGGTGGAAACTGAGCTGCACTTCCTAACCTCCTGCCAAATGTATGACCATATTAGAGACACATATTTCCCTCAGATTACAGCGATCCACAAAGAATTTGAAAACAAACCCAATTTTGATAAATTCCCTTATCTACTGGGTGAAAAACCACAGTGTGCCATCACAGCTGCAAGATTTGTGACCTGTTGCCACAAGAAAAGGGCAACCAGTGAAGAACAAACACCATTGTAAATACAACCCATATTTAAGTTTATTTATTTTCCCATTTGTACTTTAACTATTTGCACATTGTTACAACACTGTATATATACATAATATGACATTTGAAATGTCTTTATTCTTTTGAAACTTCTGAGTGTAATGTTTACTGTTAATATTTATTGTTTATTTCACTTTTGTTTACTATCTACTTCACTTGCTTTGGCAATGTTAACACACGTTTCCCATGCCAATAAAGGCCTTAAATTGAAATTGAGAGACAGACAGAGACAGACAGAGACAGACAGAGAGAGAGACAGAGAGAGAGAGAGAGACAGAGAGACAGAGAGACAGAGAGACAGAGAGACAGAGAGAGAGAGAGAGAGAGAGAGAGAGAGAGAGAGAGAGAAAGACTACCAGAACCCACTTCACTTCATTGTCGGAAATCTACATTTTTGCAATTACATTGAAGAGTTTTTTTTTTACCTTGACGTTTATGGACAAAGGTCGTATTCTGCAGTGAGACTCTGAGAGCTCGTTGGGTAATGAACCAGGAAGACAGGCCAACAAGCCTGACAGAACACGCAGGCACACATGCACCAAGCACACACACACTCACACCCACACAAACACAAACACACACACACACACACACACACACACCCACACACACAGACACACAAACACACACAGCCGTGAAGGGCTCCCAAAACACCCCATAAGACCAATACAGTCCCTGTCTGTTTGTAAAACACAAACTGCTCCACCCTCAGAGAAAAAGTTAAGTACCTGAAAACACACAGTTGTTGGAGCGTTCCCCATCATCCGTAAAAAAACAACAACAAAATGGTGCCGTTTGGTTTGCTTACAGTTTTTTACAATCACTTTGGCACTAATTTCAGAACCTTGACGTCATTTTTCAAAACTCTAGACACAAAACTCAAAACGGTCATCACTTGTAACACAGGCTGTCCAATGTTCAAAACATTGCATTGTGCATTCATATCTTTAAAGAAATCTTACACTTGCGCAATCATTGATTCAAAATACAAATTTATTGTGAAATACCAATGAAACGTTAATTTAGATCACCCACACACAAGTAACCGATAGTTTCACTGTGTCATTGTTCGTACAATCATTAAATATTGTAGTACAAAATAGGTGATACATGTTTCATTATGGTACTACATGTAAATACATCCCTGTAAAGGTACTGCAGTAGTAGAGAGAATACCACAGACACAGTGGAATCATTGAACAAAATCTGAAATATATTGATTAAAAACAATACAGTACTGTAAAAAATCAACTTGCTTGCTTGTACTGTAAAAAGCAAAACATAGGAGTGATTACTGTACTTCTACATTTTCATCAACTCTGTCTTGTGGATTTGGCCACAGGTTCTCATCTACATCACAATGGATGTTTTCATTAGCCAAACATCTTGTAAAAAACCTTTGGGCATGGCGAATCCAGGCCTGACACTGGTCTGCCGTGATGTCATTGCATGCGTCATCCATGGCCTGGAGAAGAGTGACTTGTTCATGAGGGCGCCTATCATAAACCTTCCATCTCCATGTGTAGAAAAATTCCTCAATCGGGTTAAGGAAAGGAGAGTATGGGGGTAAATACAGGGTGGTAAATTGTGCATGGGCCTGAAACCATGCTTGCACCATATGAGCATGGTGGAACCTGACATTATCCCACACAGTGACATAGGTCACGCCATCAGCTCTACAGACCTGATCGAGCTCATCAAGGAAGGTTACAAGGAGAGCTGCATTATATGATCCAATACGAGGTATGCGTCCCACCACACCATCTTCTGTTATAGCCGCACACATGGTAATGTTGGCCCCACGTTGTCCAGGTACTTGGATGGTTGCCCGCTGGCCAATGAAATTCCGACCTCTCCTCCTTGTCTTGGCCAGGTTAAAGCCTGCCTCATCCAAATATATGAATTTGTGATGGTTGTCATCAGCATCCAGCTCCATCACCCTCTAAAAATACATTTTGGAAAGAGATTTACTGATTACTGTACAATGAAGAATTATTAGGGAATTTTATTACAACAACCACCTTGAAACTGAACATACCTGAACATACTCAGTCCTAATTTGCCTCACTCTCTGCATTTCTTTCAAAAGGCACACGCTACAGTTGTTTTAAAGACACCTGGTGCCTTTTCAGCATGCGTGCGATAGTCGGCAAATTGATGGATTACACATTGTTAAACATGTCTTCATTGTCCAAGATATGCTGGCGAATTTCTGTAAGGTGAATATCATTTCTGGCCCGAACCAAATCAACCACAGCCTGCTCTTGTTGGTCAGTCAGAATTTTGCCTCTGCCTCCCCTATTTGGACTAGTCTCAATTCTACAGGGAACATTACAGTAAGAAGACACTTGCTCACATCACCTACTCTGTGATACACATTGGTATGCAGTCATTTGACAGTTGAGAGTAGCATAATGTTTAGTGCATGCTGACGACTTACCGGTTCTCATTGCGGAAAGTTCTGATTATTGAGGTTACGGTTGACCTTCTAAGGTTTGGTTGTATCATTGTAGCCGCCTCAGTCATTGTCATGCCATGATTTATGACATGGTCTACAATTATTGCTCAGATTTCATTGGACACTCTTTGCTGTTGCTGCCGCTGTCTTGGTCCGTGGCCTTGTCCTCTACCACGTTCCCCCACATCTCTCAAACGAGGCCCACGACCACCTCTCAGAAGGGTGCTTGTCCCCTGCCATTCCTTTGACCAACACGTCTTCCTCGTCTTCCTCCCACCACTGCTTGACCTCTATTGTGACCTGGATCACCTGCCGGCTCCATGTTACAGTACGTATCGCTATGTTGTTGCAAGTGGATCCCAATCAATTCTTTATATACTCGTTCCATAATGTGAACTCAATCATCAGTAACGAGTTGGCAGAATTGGACAAGCAATTACAAGGGTCTGCATCCATACAGTGCAGTACTGTCAATACTGTAAATAGTCTGAAAAGGTGGTACATGGGACCATAGAAACGGTGTCTGATAAAGAATGATGATGAAATATTACATCCATAGATAATGTAGTCTAATTGGTTCATGCTCCACACTAATTGGTGACAATGAATCTCGTTATCTTGAAACTTTCATGATCTAAACATGGAATATTGTTTGTCTGTTTCCATACAACTATGCATTAAGAGTAATGCAACAGTTACTTATCATTTTGAGCAGTTGTATCAATTGATAGTTGGATAATTGTAATGAAATGAATAGACACTCATCTGAAATGTAATGTGTGAATTGCCTTTTGAAATAGTAGTACTTTGATGTTAAGTTGTGTCATATTGAACAGGTGATTTTTGTTAAATGAACAAATGATCTTAGTTTTATGTGTATTGTATCCAAGCAATTGAAAAAAGTGTTAGAGTTTTGAAAAATGTGCATTTTGATCATTGGTTGTGAGTTTTGTGTAAAGAGTTTTAAAAAATGACGTCAAGGTTCTGAAATTAGTGCCAAAGTGATTGTAAAAAACTGTAATTTAAGGAATTTGAAATGATTTACGCTTTTACTTTTGATACTTAAGTATATTTTTTTAATTACATTTACTTTTGATACTTAAGTATATTTAATACCAAATACTTTTTGGACTTTTACTCAAGTAGGATTTTACTGGGTGACTTTGAGTTTTACTTGAGTCATTTTCTATTAAGGTATCTTTACTTTTACTCAAGTATGACAATTGGGTACTTTTTCCACCACTGGATATCAGTTACATAAAGAAAGACATTCAGGAGAAAGAGAGGAAATAAATGTCTTCCTGCTAAATTAACATGGTCATTTGGGGATGGTTAGTGAGTCTCTGTCTCTGTCTCTGTCTCTGTCTCTGTCTCTGTCTCTGTCTCTGTCTCTGTCTCTGTCTCTGTCTCTGTCTCTGTCTCTGTCTCTGTCTCTGTCTCTCTCTCTCTCTGTCTCTATCTCTGTGTCTCTCTCTCTCTCTCTCTCTGGGACCAGTCAATGGGATCAATGTACTTAACCTCTAAAAACCTTTTTCCAAACTGTGTTTGTTTACGTGTGTGTGTGTTTAACTCTAATCAACACCCAGACAGTAAGACAATGACAGACAGACAGTGAAAGCCTTTTCAATTCCACAGAGAGACAGCCTCTACTACTGCTGCTAATATCATGCTATGATGGCTGAATCATTCTTTAATGATTACTGTGTTTGGATCACACACCTCTTTGTTGTATGTGTGTGTGTGTGTGTGTGTGTGTGTGTGTGTGTGTGTGTGTGTGTGTGTGTGTGTGTGTGATCCATCTCTGCAGAGTGATCTTTGGCAGAAATTCAGAACCACTTGTACAAAACCCCCTGGAGGAGAGAGAGAGAGAGAGTGAGAGAGAGAGAGAGAGAGAGAGAGAGAGAGAGAGAGAGAGAGAGAGAGAGAGAGAGAGAGAGAGACAGAGATAGACAGAGAGAGAGAGACAGAGAGAGCGAGCGAGAGAGAGACAGACAGACAGAGAGAGAGAGAGAGAGAGACAAGAAAACAACAACTATTTCATCCCCCCCTTTCTTCCATTTCTCCTCTGAATTCGATGTTTCTAATGAATTCTCCTGATTCATTAGGGATAGAGAAACACAACTGAGCATGGTACCATCTGCAGCTCCAACCCTCGGGCACAACCATGACTCTCACTGAGAACAGCAGCTAAACACTTGGCGTAGTGAAATCACACATTAA
>NW_028166004.1:0-59546 GCF_964263955.1 Coregonus lavaretus
ATACCCAGCTAGCTATTCATTCAGGTTAAATACCCAGCTAGCTATTCATTCAGGTTAAATACCCAGCTAGCTATTCATTCAGGTTAAATACCCAGCTAGCTATTCATTCAGGTTAAATACCCAGCTAGCTATTCATTCAGGTTAAATACCCAGCTAGCTATTCATTCAGGTTAAATACCCAGCTAGCTATTCATTCAGGTTAAATACCCAGCTAGCTATTCATTCAGGTTAAATACCCAGCTAGCTATTCATTCAGGTTAAATACCCAGCTAGCTATTCATTCAGGTTAAATACCCAGCTAGCTATTCATTCAGGTTAAATACCCAGCTAGCTATTCATTCAGGTTAAATACCCAGCTAGCTATTCATTCAGGTTAAATACCCAGCTAGCTATTCATTCAGGTTAAATACCCAGCTAGCTATTCATTCAGGTTAAATACCCAGCTAGCTATTCATTCAGGTTAAATACCCAGCTAGCTATTCATTCAGGTTAAATACCCAGCTAGCTATTCATTCAGGTTAAATACCCAGCTAGCTATTCATTCAGGTTAAATACCCAGCTAGCTATTCATTCAGGTTAAATACCCAGCTAGCTATTCATTCAGGTTAAATACCCAGCTAGCTATTCATTCAGGTTAAATACCCAGCTAGCTATTCATTCAGGTTAAATACCCAGCTAGCTATTCATTCAGGTTAAATACCCAGCTAGCTATTCATTCAGGTTAAATACCCAGCTAGCTATTCATTCAGGTTAAATACCCAGCTAGCTATTCATTCAGGTTAAATACCCAGCTAGCTATTCATTCAGGTTAAATACCCAGCTAGCTATTCATTCAGGTTAAATACCCAGCTAGCTATTCATTCAGGTTAAATACCCAGCTAGCTATTCATTCAGGTTAAATACCCAGCTAGCTATTCATTCAGGTTAAATACCCAGCTAGCTATTCATTCAGGTTAAATACCCAGCTAGCTATTCATTCAGGTTAAATACCCAGCTAGCTATTCATTCAGGTTAAATACCCAGCTAGCTATTCATTCAGGTTAAATACCCAGCTAGCTATTCATTCAGGTTAAATACCCAGCTAGCTATTCATTCAGGTTAAATACCCAGCTAGCTATTCATTCAGGTTAAATACCCAGCTAGCTATTCATTCAGGTTAAATACCCAGCTAGCTATTCATTCAGGTTAAATACCCAGCTAGCTATTCATTCAGGTTAAATACCCAGCTAGCTATTCATTCAGGTTAAATACCCAGCTAGCTATTCATTCAGGTTAAATACCCAGCTAGCTATTCATTCAGGTTAAATACCCAGCTAGCTATTCATTCAGGTTAAATACCCAGCTAGCTATTCATTCAGGTTAAATACCCAGCTAGCTATTCATTCAGGTTAAATACCCAGCTAGCTATTCATTCAGGTTAAATACCCAGCTAGCTATTCATTCAGGTTAAATACCCAGCTAGCTATTCATTCAGGTTAAATACCCAGCTAGCTATTCATTCAGGTTAAATACCCAGCTAGCTATTCATTCAGGTTAAATACCCAGCTAGCTATTCATTCAGGTTAAATACCCAGCTAGCTATTCATTCAGGTTAAATACCCAGCTAGCTATTCATTCAGGTTAAATACCCAGCTAGCTATTCATTCAGGTTAAATACCCAGCTAGCTATTCATTCAGGTTAAATACCCAGCTAGCTATTCATTCAGGTTAAATACCCAGCTAGCTATTCATTCAGGTTAAATACCCAGCTAGCTATTCATTCAGGTTAAATACCCAGCTAGCTATTCATTCAGGTTAAATACCCAGCTAGCTATTCATTCAGGTTAAATACCCAGCTAGCTATTCATTCAGGTTAAATACCCAGCTAGCTATTCATTCAGGTTAAATACCCAGCTAGCTATTCATTCAGGTTAAATACCCAGCTAGCTATTCATTCAGGTTAAATACCCAGCTAGCTATTCATTCAGGTTAAATACCCAGCTAGCTATTCATTCAGGTTAAATACCCAGCTAGCTATTCATTCAGGTTAAATACCCAGCTAGCTATTCATTCAGGTTAAATACCCAGCTAGCTATTCATTCAGGTTAAATACCCAGCTAGCTATTCATTCAGGTTAAATACCCAGCTAGCTATTCATTCAGGTTAAATACCCAGCTAGCTATTCATTCAGGTTAAATACCCAGCTAGCTATTCATTCAGGTTAAATACCCAGCTAGCTATTCATTCAGGTTAAATACCCAGCTAGCTATTCATTCAGGTTAAATACCCAGCTAGCTATTCATTCAGGTTAAATACCCAGCTAGCTATTCATTCAGGTTAAATACCCAGCTAGCTATTCATTCAGGTTAAATACCCAGCTAGCTATTCATTCAGGTTAAATACCCAGCTAGCTATTCATTCAGGTTAAATACCCAGCTAGCTATTCATTCAGGTTAAATACCCAGCTAGCTATTCATTCAGGTTAAATACCCAGCTAGCTATTCATTCAGGTTAAATACCCAGCTAGCTATTCATTCAGGTTAAATACCCAGCTAGCTATTCATTCAGGTTAAATACCCAGCTAGCTATTCATTCAGGTTAAATACCCAGCTAGCTATTCATTCAGGTTAAATACCCAGCTAGCTATTCATTCAGGTTAAATACCCAGCTAGCTATTCATTCAGGTTAAATACCCAGCTAGCTATTCATTCAGGTTAAATACCCAGCTAGCTATTCATTCAGGTTAAATACCCAGCTAGCTATTCATTCAGGTTAAATACCCAGCTAGCTATTCATTCAGGTTAAATACCCAGCTAGCTATTCATTCAGGTTAAATACCCAGCTAGCTATTCATTCAGGTTAAATACCCAGCTAGCTATTCATTCAGGTTAAATACCCAGCTAGCTATTCATTCAGGTTAAATACCCAGCTAGCTATTCATTCAGGTTAAATACCCAGCTAGCTATTCATTCAGGTTAAATACCCAGCTAGCTATTCATTCAGGTTAAATACCCAGCTAGCTATTCATTCAGGTTAAATACCCAGCTAGCTATTCATTCAGGTTAAATACCCAGCTAGCTATTCATTCAGGTTAAATACCCAGCTAGCTATTCATTCAGGTTAAATACCCAGCTAGCTATTCATTCAGGTTAAATACCCAGCTAGCTATTCATTCAGGTTAAATACCCAGCTAGCTATTCATTCAGGTTAAATACCCAGCTAGCTATTCATTCAGGTTAAATACCCAGCTAGCTATTCATTCAGGTTAAATACCCAGCTAGCTATTCATTCAGGTTAAATACCCAGCTAGCTATTCATTCAGGTTAAATACCCAGCTAGCTATTCATTCAGGTTAAATACCCAGCTAGCTATTCATTCAGGTTAAATACCCAGCTAGCTATTCATTCAGGTTAAATACCCAGCTAGCTATTCATTCAGGTTAAATACCCAGCTAGCTATTCATTCAGGTTAAATACCCAGCTAGCTATTCATTCAGGTTAAATACCCAGCTAGCTATTCATTCAGGTTAAATACCCAGCTAGCTATTCATTCAGGTTAAATACCCAGCTAGCTATTCATTCAGGTTAAATACCCAGCTAGCTATTCATTCAGGTTAAATACCCAGCTAGCTATTCATTCAGGTTAAATACCCAGCTAGCTATTCATTCAGGTTAAATACCCAGCTAGCTATTCATTCAGGTTAAATACCCAGCTAGCTATTCATTCAGGTTAAATACCCAGCTAGCTATTCATTCAGGTTAAATACCCAGCTAGCTATTCATTCAGGTTAAATACCCAGCTAGCTATTCATTCAGGTTAAATACCCAGCTAGCTATTCATTCAGGTTAAATACCCAGCTAGCTATTCATTCAGGTTAAATACCCAGCTAGCTATTCATTCAGGTTAAATACCCAGCTAGCTATTCATTCAGGTTAAATACCCAGCTAGCTATTCATTCAGGTTAAATACCCAGCTAGCTATTCATTCAGGTTAAATACCCAGCTAGCTATTCATTCAGGTTAAATACCCAGCTAGCTATTCATTCAGGTTAAATACCCAGCTAGCTATTCATTCAGGTTAAATACCCAGCTAGCTATTCATTCAGGTTAAATACCCAGCTAGCTATTCATTCAGGTTAAATACCCAGCTAGCTATTCATTCAGGTTAAATACCCAGCTAGCTATTCATTCAGGTTAAATACCCAGCTAGCTATTCATTCAGGTTAAATACCCAGCTAGCTATTCATTCAGGTTAAATACCCAGCTAGCTATTCATTCAGGTTAAATACCCAGCTAGCTATTCATTCAGGTTAAATACCCAGCTAGCTATTCATTCAGGTTAAATACCCAGCTAGCTATTCATTCAGGTTAAATACCCAGCTAGCTATTCATTCAGGTTAAATACCCAGCTAGCTATTCATTCAGGTTAAATACCCAGCTAGCTATTCATTCAGGTTAAATACCCAGCTAGCTATTCATTCAGGTTAAATACCCAGCTAGCTATTCATTCAGGTTAAATACCCAGCTAGCTATTCATTCAGGTTAAATACCCAGCTAGCTATTCATTCAGGTTAAATACCCAGCTAGCTATTCATTCAGGTTAAATACCCAGCTAGCTATTCATTCAGGTTAAATACCCAGCTAGCTATTCATTCAGGTTAAATACCCAGCTAGCTATTCATTCAGGTTAAATACCCAGCTAGCTATTCATTCAGGTTAAATACCCAGCTAGCTATTCATTCAGGTTAAATACCCAGCTAGCTATTCATTCAGGTTAAATACCCAGCTAGCTATTCATTCAGGTTAAATACCCAGCTAGCTATTCATTCAGGTTAAATACCCAGCTAGCTATTCATTCAGGTTAAATACCCAGCTAGCTATTCATTCAGGTTAAATACCCAGCTAGCTATTCATTCAGGTTAAATACCCAGCTAGCTATTCATTCAGGTTAAATACCCAGCTAGCTATTCATGCAGGTTAAATACCCAGCTAGCTATTCATTCAGGTTAAATACCCAGCTAGCTATTCATTCAGGTTAAATACCCAGCTAGCTATTCATTCAGGTTAAATACCCAGCTAGCTATTCATTCAGGTTAAATACCCAGCTAGCTATTCATTCAGGTTAAATACCCAGCTAGCTATTCATTCAGGTTAAATACCCAGCTAGCTATTCATTCAGGTTAAATACCCAGCTAGCTATTCATTCAGGTTAAATACCCAGCTAGCTATTCATTCAGGTTAAATACCCAGCTAGCTATTCATTCAGGTTAAATACCCAGCTAGCTATTCATTCAGGTTAAATACCCAGCTAGCTATTCATTCAGGTTAAATACCCAGCTAGCTATTCATTCAGGTTAAATACCCAGCTAGCTATTCATTCAGGTTAAATACCCAGCTAGCTATTCATTCAGGTTAAATACCCAGCTAGCTATTCATTCAGGTTAAATACCCAGCTAGCTATTCATTCAGGTTAAATACCCAGCTAGCTATTCATTCAGGTTAAATACCCAGCTAGCTATTCATTCAGGTTAAATACCCAGCTAGCTATTCATTCAGGTTAAATACCCAGCTAGCTATTCATTCAGGTTAAATACCCAGCTAGCTATTCATTCAGGTTAAATACCCAGCTAGCTATTCATTCAGGTTAAATACCCAGCTAGCTATTCATTCAGGTTAAATACCCAGCTAGCTATTCATTCAGGTTAAATACCCAGCTAGCTATTCATTCAGGTTAAATACCCAGCTAGCTATTCATTCAGGTTAAATACCCAGCTAGCTATTCATTCAGGTTAAATACCCAGCTAGCTATTCATTCAGGTTAAATACCCAGCTAGCTATTCATTCAGGTTAAATACCCAGCTAGCTATTCATTCAGGTTAAATACCCAGCTAGCTATTCATTCAGGTTAAATACCCAGCTAGCTATTCATTCAGGTTAAATACCCAGCTAGCTATTCATTCAGGTTAAATACCCAGCTAGCTATTCATTCAGGTTAAATACCCAGCTAGCTATTCATTCAGGTTAAATACCCAGCTAGCTATTCATTCAGGTTAAATACCCAGCTAGCTATTCATTCAGGTTAAATACCCAGCTAGCTATTCATTCAGGTTAAATACCCAGCTAGCTATTCATTCAGGTTAAATACCCAGCTAGCTATTCATTCAGGTTAAATACCCAGCTAGCTATTCATTCAGGTTAAATACCCAGCTAGCTATTCATTCAGGTTAAATACCCAGCTAGCTATTCATTCAGGTTAAATACCCAGCTAGCTATTCATTCAGGTTAAATACCCAGCTAGCTATTCATTCAGGTTAAATACCCAGCTAGCTATTCATTCAGGTTAAATACCCAGCTAGCTATTCATTCAGGTTAAATACCCAGCTAGCTATTCATTCAGGTTAAATACCCAGCTAGCTATTCATTCAGGTTAAATACCCAGCTAGCTATTCATTCAGGTTAAATACCCAGCTAGCTATTCATTCAGGTTAAATACCCAGCTAGCTATTCATTCAGGTTAAATACCCAGCTAGCTATTCATTCAGGTTAAATACCCAGCTAGCTATTCATTCAGGTTAAATACCCAGCTAGCTATTCATTCAGGTTAAATACCCAGCTAGCTATTCATTCAGGTTAAATACCCAGCTAGCTATTCATTCAGGTTAAATACCCAGCTAGCTATTCATTCAGGTTAAATACCCAGCTAGCTATTCATTCAGGTTAAATACCCAGCTAGCTATTCATTCAGGTTAAATACCCAGCTAGCTATTCATTCAGGTTAAATACCCAGCTAGCTATTCATTCAGGTTAAATACCCAGCTAGCTATTCATTCAGGTTAAATACCCAGCTAGCTATTCATTCAGGTTAAATACCCAGCTAGCTATTCATTCAGGTTAAATACCCAGCTAGCTATTCATTCAGGTTAAATACCCAGCTAGCTATTCATTCAGGTTAAATACCCAGCTAGCTATTCATTCAGGTTAAATACCCAGCTAGCTATTCATTCAGGTTAAATACCCAGCTAGCTATTCATTCAGGTTAAATACCCAGCTAGCTATTCATTCAGGTTAAATACCCAGCTAGCTATTCATTCAGGTTAAATACCCAGCTAGCTATTCATTCAGGTTAAATACCCAGCTAGCTATTCATTCAGGTTAAATACCCAGCTAGCTATTCATTCAGGTTAAATACCCAGCTAGCTATTCATTCAGGTTAAATACCCAGCTAGCTATTCATTCAGGTTAAATACCCAGCTAGCTATTCATTCAGGTTAAATACCCAGCTAGCTATTCATTCAGGTTAAATACCCAGCTAGCTATTCATTCAGGTTAAATACCCAGCTAGCTATTCATTCAGGTTAAATACCCAGCTAGCTATTCATTCAGGTTAAATACCCAGCTAGCTATTCATTCAGGTTAAATACCCAGCTAGCTATTCATTCAGGTTAAATACCCAGCTAGCTATTCATTCAGGTTAAATACCCAGCTAGCTATTCATTCAGGTTAAATACCCAGCTAGCTATTCATTCAGGTTAAATACCCAGCTAGCTATTCATTCAGGTTAAATACCCAGCTAGCTATTCATTCAGGTTAAATACCCAGCTAGCTATTCATTCAGGTTAAATACCCAGCTAGCTATTCATTCAGGTTAAATACCCAGCTAGCTATTCATTCAGGTTAAATACCCAGCTAGCTATTCATTCAGGTTAAATACCCAGCTAGCTATTCATTCAGGTTAAATACCCAGCTAGCTATTCATTCAGGTTAAATACCCAGCTAGCTATTCATTCAGGTTAAATACCCAGCTAGCTATTCATTCAGGTTAAATACCCAGCTAGCTATTCATTCAGGTTAAATACCCAGCTAGCTATTCATTCAGGTTAAATACCCAGCTAGCTATTCATTCAGGTTAAATACCCAGCTAGCTATTCATTCAGGTTAAATACCCAGCTAGCTATTCATTCAGGTTAAATACCCAGCTAGCTATTCATTCAGGTTAAATACCCAGCTAGCTATTCATTCAGGTTAAATACCCAGCTAGCTATTCATTTGTTCTGGCCACCACATATATTTTATTCTATGTTTTTAATGGTTATTTCTTAAGATTTATAGAACAGAAACATTGTACATTATAGTGTACTGTAACAATACAGCCTGCTGATCATAGTGTACTGTAACAATACAGCCTGCTGATCATAGTGTACTCTAGCAACACAGCCTGCTGATCATAGTGTACTGTAACAATACAGCCTGCTGATCATAGTGTACTGTAGCAATACAGCCTGCTGATCATAGTGTACAGTAGCAACACAGCCTGCTGATCATAGTGTACAGTAGCAACACAGCCTGCTGATCATAGTGTACTGTAGCAATACAGCCTGCTGATCATAGTGTACTGTAGCAATACAGCCTGCTGATCATAGTGTACTGTAGCAATACAGCCTGCTGATCATAGTGTACTGTAGCAATACAGCCTGCTGATCATAGTGTACTGTAGCAATACAGCCTGCTGATCATAGTGTACTGTAGCAATACAGCCTGCTGATCATAGTGTACTGTAGCAATACAGCCTGCTGATCATAGTGTACTGTAACAATACAGCCTGCTGATCATAGTGTACTGTAGCAATACAGCCTGCTGATCATAGTGTACTGTAGCAATACAGCCTGCTGATCATAGTGTACTGTAACAACACAGCCTGCTGATCATAGTGTACTGTAACAATACAGCCTGCTGATCATAGTGTACTATAACATACAGCCTGCTGATCATAGTGTACTATAACAATACAGCCTGCTGATCAAAGTGTACTGTAACAATACAGCCTGCTGATCATAGTGTACTGTAACAATACAGCCTGCTGATCATAGTGTACTGTAGCAATACAGCCTGCTGATCATAGTGTACTATAACAACACAGCCTGCTGATCATAGTGTACTGTAACAACACAGCCTGCTGATCATAGTGCGAATTATACCGTGACTATATAGTAGTATAGTAGTAAAATAGTATAGTAGTATAGTAGTATAGTAGTATAGTATTATAGTATTATAGTATTATAGTAGTATAGTAGTATAGAAATATAGTAATATGGTAACATGGTAGTATAGCAATATTGTAGTATTATTATATAGTAGTAGTATAGTAGTATGGTAGTATGGGCTCCCGAGTGGTGCAGTGGTCTAAGGCACGGCATCTCAGTGCTTGAGGCGTCACTACAGACCGAGTGGCGCAGCGGTCTAAGGCACTGCATCTCAGCGGTCTAAGGCACTACATCTCAGTGCTTGAGGCGTCACTACAGACGAGTGGTGCAGTGGTCTAAGGCACTACAGCTCAGTGCTTGAGGCGTCACTACAGACCCCCTGGTTCGATTCCAGGCTGTATCACAACCGGCCGTGTTCGGGAGTCCCATAGGGCGGCGCACAATTGGACCAGCGTCGTCCGGGTTTGGCCGGTGTAGGCCGTCATTGTAAATAAGAATTTGTTCTTAACTGACTTGCCTATTTAAATAAAAGTTAAAAAATAAAGCATAATAGTATAGAAATATGGTAGTATAGTTGTATAGTAGTATAACCATTTAGTAGCATTATAGTAGTAGTATTGTAGTATAGTAATATAGTAGTATAATAGTACAGTAGTAGTACATTAGTGGTGTAGTAGTATTAGTAAAGACATGTTATTAATGGTAGAAAAAAATGTATTACCTTTTAATTTGGCATGAACACATCCAGTCATTATGTTTTCATCTTATTGTCAAAATAATTACCACTGTAGCAGTACAAATTTCATTTTAAACAAGTTGTCACACTCTGATCTGTTTCACCTGTCCTGTGCTTGTCTCCACCCCCCACCAGGTGTCTCCACCCCCCACCAGGTGTCTCCACCCCCCTCCAGGTGTCTCCACCCCCCACCAGGTGTCTCCACCCCCCTCCAGGTGTCTCCACCCCCCACCAGGTGTCTCCATCCCCCTCCAGGTGTCTCCACCCCCCACCAGGTGTCTCCACCCCCCTCCAGGTGTCTCCACCCCCCACCAGGTGTCTCCACCCCCCTCCAGGTGTCTCCACCCCCCTCCAGGTGTCTCCCATTTCCCCCCCATTATCTCCTGTGTATTTATACCTGTGTTTTCTGTTTGTCTGTTGCCAGTTCGTCCCGTCAAGTCCTACCAGCGTGTTCCCGTGTTTCCTGTGCTCTAGGTTGAGTTTTTCCTAGTCTTCCCAGTTCTGACCTTTCTGCCTGACCTTTCTGACTCATGTCTTATTCATGGGGTCTGAGACCCCCTGTGCTCCGCGTAATCCTCACCTGCCACTGATATACTGTTATTGGTATAAAGGTCTAACACCGTACCTCTGAATGGCATGTTGATGGTGTTATTGGTATAAAGGTCTAACACCGTACCTCTGAATGTTGATGGTGTTATTGATATAACGGTCTAACACCGTACCTCTGAATGGCATGTTGATGGTGTTATTGGTATAAAGGTCTAACACCGTACCTCTAAATGGCATGTTGATGGTGTTATTGGTATAACGGTCTAACACCGTACCTCTGAATGGCATGTTGATGCTATATTCATGTTATTCCCTATATAAAGCGTGGTTTGTGCACTAAATAGGGAAGAGGGTTTATCTCTCTGGTCAAAGTAGTGCACTGTATAGGGAATAGGGTGCCATCTGGGAAGCAGGCCAGTTCTGCCTTTCAACTAGTTATTTACAGTAGGGCTGAGGCTGAGAGCTGGTAGCGTGGTGTGTTTTCTAATGACCTGGCCATTATATGATGAAGGCATTCTCTAAGTATTGACTCTGGACCATCCACAGGAAAACCCCAGCCAGGAAAAATAAAGTCCCCACTGGGAACTACCAGATGGATGATACACAGAACAGAAAACACAACCAACTCAACTAACTAATTAATTTCATACAGGAAAACAATTCAAAGACATGGAAAATGATTTTTTTCCTATTTAAAATCGAATGTATTTTCGTTTTAAAACATGTACTGTGTTCTGACATTGTAGATCACCTCATCTCTCCCAGTGCCCGTTGGGACACATCCGATCTTTCTGAAGTGGTGAGTCAACTTTATAAGATCAAACCTGCTGTCACAGAAACCTGCTGTAACAGAAACCTGCTGTAACAGAAACCTGCTGTAACAGGACATGCTATCAGACCTGCTGTAACCGAAACCTGCTGTAACAGAACCTGCTGTAACAGAAACCTGCTGTAACAGAAACCTGCTGTAACAGGACATGCTATCAGACCTGCTGTAACCGAAACCTGCTGTAACAGAAACCTGCTGTAACAGAAACCTGCTGTAACAGAAACCTGCTGTCACAGGACATGCTATCAGACCTGCTGTAACAGAAACCTGCTGTAACAGGACATGCTATCAGACCTGCTGTAACAGAAACCTGCTGTAACAGGACATGCTATCAGACCTGCTGTAACAGAAACCTGCTGTAACAGGACATGCTATCAGACCTGCTGTAACAGAAACCTGCTGTAACAGGACATGCTATCAGACCTGCTGTAACAGAAACCTGCTGTAACAGGACATGCTATCAGACCTGCTGTAACAGAAACCTGCTGTAACAGGACATGCTATCAGACCTGCTGTAACAGAAACCTGCTGTAACAGGACATGCTATCAGACCTGCTGTAACAGAAACCTGCTGTAACAGGACATGCTATCAGACCTGCTGTAACAGAAACCTGCTGTAACAGGACATGCTATCAGACCTGCTGTAACAGAAACCTGCTGTAACAGAAACCTGCTGTCACAGGACATGCTATCAGACCTGCTGTAACAGAAACCTGCTGTAACAGGACATGCTATCAGACCTGCTGTCACAGTGCCGTTTTGTTTATGTGGTTCAGGAGACTAGCTGCCTGTCTGGAATGTATGGCTGAGTGAGACATTCTGAACCACATGATGATACTGGGGGAACTGGACGGCTTCAGGGGATAACGCTGTGGCTGTGTTGGTTCAGACCCAACCCAACCCGATTCTACTGGGATAAGATCAGACCCAACCCAACCCTACTCTGTTGGGATAAGATCAGACCCAACCCAACCCTACTCTGTTGGGATAAGATCAGACCTAACCCAACCCTACTCTGTTGGGATAAGATCAGACCCAACTCTACTCTGTTGGGATGAGATCAGACCCAACCCAACCCTACTCTGTTGGGATACGATCAGATCCATCCCAACCCTACTCTGTTGGGATAAGATCAGACCCAACCCTACTCTGTTGGGATAAGATCAGACCCAACTCTACTCTGTTGGGATGAGATCAGACCCAACCCAACCCTACTCTGTTGGGATACGATCAGATCCATCCCAACCCTACTCTGTTGGGATAAGATCAGACCCAACCCAACCCTACTCTGTTGGGATAAGATCAGACCCAACCCAACCCTACCCTGTTGGGATAAGATCAGACCCAACCCAACCCTACTCTGTTGGGATAAGATCAGACCCAACCCTACTCTGTTGGGATAAGATCAGACCCAACTCTACTCTGTTGGGATGAGATCAGACCCAACCCAACCCTACTCTGTTGGGATACGATCAGATCCATCCCAACCCTACTCTGTTGGGATAAGATCAGACCCAACCCAACCCTACTCTGTTGGGATAAGATCAGACCCAACCCTACTCTGTTGGGATAAGATCAGACCCAACCCTACCCTGTTGGGATAAGATCAGACCCAACCCAACCCTACTCTGTTGGGATAATATCAGACCCAACCCTACTCTGTTGGGATAAGATCAGACCCAACTCTACTCTGTTGGGATAAGATCAGACCCAACCCACCCCTACTCTGTTGGGATAAGATCAGACCCAACCCTACTCTGTTGGGATGAGATCAGACCCAACCCACCCCTACTCTGTTGGGATAAGATCAGACCCAACCCAACCCTACTCTGTTGGGATAAGATCAAACCCAACCCAACCCTACTCTGCTGGGATAAGATCAGACCTAACCCTACTCTGTTGGGATAAGATCAGAACCAACCCAACCCTACTCTTCGGAGATCAGATCAGGCCCAACACTACTCTGTTGGGATAAGATCAGACCCAACCCAACCCTACTCTGTTGGGATAAGATCAGACCCAACCCTACTCTGTTGGGATAAGATCAGACCCAACCCAAACCTACTCTGTTGGGGTAAGATCAGACCCAACCCTACTCTGTTGGGATAAGATCAGACCCAACCCAAACCTACTCTGTTGGGGTAAGATCAGACCCAACCCTACTCTGTTGGGATAAGATCAGACCCAACCCAAACCTACTCTGTTGGGGTAAGATCAGACCCAACCCTACTCTGTTGGGATAAGATCAGACACAACCCTACTCTGTTTCCCTAATAACAACAACTTTTTCTAAACCTATCTCAGGATCTCTGCTTGATGAACGTGTTTTATTGAAAGTTTTCCACGGAGTGCTACGTTCCACCAAACAGCCGAGGCAGAGAGAGACACATGGGCTCAATTATAGGCCTTCCTGATGGAAGCCTCCCGGTGTCTATAGTTCCTATGTACCAAAGGCATTGGAGCCATATGTTTTCAGGGAGCTGTGATACTCTACTGTATAGGGGGGTAAAATGAATCATTGTTTTCCCAGGAATAATATAATGGGGTATTAACCACCATAGGGAACATCCTCCATTCATACACTGGTGTTCTGGATTCAGTGAGGTGACTATAAATGAATGTACGCCTACCACTGTTTGTATATTTTACATGTATACAGGACAGTGGTCCTCTGTAGCTCAGCTGGTAGAGCACGGCGCTTGTAACGCCAAGGTAGTGGGTTCGATCCCCGGGACCACCCATACACCAAAAAAAAATAATGTATGCACGCATGACTGTAAGTCGCTTTTGATAAAAGTGTCTGCTAAATGGCGTATTGTATACAGTAATAAAGATGGGTTGTATTTACAATGGTGTTTGTTCTTCACTGGTTGCCCTTTTCTTGTGGCAACAGGTCACAAATCTTGCTGCTGTGATGGCACACTGTGGTATTTCACCCAGTAGATAAGGGAGTTTATCATTTACATTTTAGTCATTTTAGCAGACGCTCTTAACCAGAGAGACTTACAGTTAGAGAGTGCATACAATATTTTATTTTTCATACTGGACCCCGTGGGAATCGAACCCACAACCCTGGCGTTGCAAACGCCATGCTCTACCAACTGAGCTACATCCCTGTACTGTATAATACTATAATATAATATATGTAATATAATAGTTCTCCAAACATGAAACTATATAATATACAGTATCTGGTCATCACATTCTGGATCATGGACAAGCAGCATCACTTCACATTCTGGATCATGGACAAGCAGCATCACTTCACATTCTGGATCATGGACAAGCAGCATCACTTCACATTCTGGATCATGGACAAGCAGCATCACTTCACATTCTGGATCATGGACAAGCAGCATCACTTCACATTCTGGATCATGGACAAGCAGCATCACTTCATATTCTGGATCATGGACAAGCAGCATCACTTCACATTCTGGATCATGGACAAGCAGCATCACTTCACATTCTGGATCATGGACAAGCAGCATCACTTCACATTCTGGATCATGGACAAGCAGCATCACTTCACATTCTGGATCATGGACAAGCAGCATCACTTCACATTCTGGATCATGGACAAGCAGCATCACTTCATATTCTGGATCATGGACAAGTAGCATCACTTCACATTCTGGATCATGGACAAGTAGCATCACTTCACATTCTGGATCATGGACAAGTAGCATCACTTTGTCAATGCACAGTAACAGTAACAGTGTAGTGTTCATTATCTGGTGAAGTGTGCTTCTGTCCGTTACCACCAGATGGGGCTGTTTCACAAAAAAGGATTTGGGTCCTATGAACTACAAGCTGCCAAATCAAATCAAATATATTTGAAGAGTTTACTTCCAAAATGCTTTATCCACCAATTTTTCCCGTTACATTACTGTTCTCAGATTTTTTATTCATAGATGTGTTTTTTTTTTTGGCAAATCGCTTTACACTGAGAGTATAAAACATTAGGAACACCTGCTCTTTCCATGACAGACTGACCAGGGGAATCCAGGTGAAAGCTATGATCCCTTATTGATGTCACCTGTTAAATCCACTTCAATCAGTGTAGATGAAAGGGAGGAGACAGGTTAAAGAAGGATTTTTAAGCCTTGAGACAATTGAGACATGGATTGTGTATGTGTGCCATTCAGAGGGTGAATGGGCAAGACAAAATATTTAAGTGCCTTTGAACGGGGTGTGGTAGCAGGTGCCAGGCGCACCGGTTTGAGTGTGTCAAGAACTGCAACGCTGCTGGGTTTTTCACGCTCAACAGTTTCCCGTGTGTATCAAGAATGGTCCACCACCCAAAGGACATCCAGCCAACTTGAAATATCTGTGGGAAGCATTGGGGTCAACATGGGTCAGCATCCCTGTGGAACGCTTTCGACACCTTGTAGAGTCCATGCCCTGACGAATTGAGGCTGCTCTGAGGGCAAAAGGGGGTGCAACTCAATATTAGGAAGGTGTTCTTAATGTTTTGTACACTCAGTGTATTTCCATTGTTTAGCTGGAATGGAATGTTCGTATCCTGTATATTTGACTGTGATATCTGGTTGTCTCACCTAGCTATCGTAAAATGGATGAATGTACTAACTGGGTTAGGGTTAGGGTTAGGGTTAGGTTAGGGTTAGGGTTAGGGTTGAATGTTCGTATCCTGTATATTTGACTGTGATATCTGGTTGTCTCACCTAGCTATCGTAAGATGGATGAATGTACTAACTGGGTTAGGGTTAGGGTTAGGGTTAGGGTTGAATGTTCGTATCCTGTATATTTGACTGTGATATCTGGTTGTCTCACCTAGCTATCGAAAAATGGATGAATGTACTAACTGGGTTAGGGTTAGGGTTAGGTTAGGGTTAGGGTTAGGGTTGAATGTTCGTATCCTGTATATTTGACTGTGATATCTGGTTGTCTCACCTAGCTATCGTAAGATGGATGAATGTACTAACTGGGTTAGGGTTAGGGTTAGGGTTGAATGTACTAACTGGGTTAGGGTTAGGGTTAGGGTTAGAGGGTTAGGGCTAGGGTTAGGGTTAGGGTTAGGGTTAGGGTTGAATGTACTAACTGGGTTAGGGTTAGGGTTAGGGTTAGGGTTAGGGTTGAATGTACTAACTGGGTTAGGGTTAGGGTTAGGGTTAGGGTTAGGGTTGAATGTACTAACTGGGTTAGGGTTAGGGTTAGGGTTAGGGTTGGGTTAGGGTTAGGGTTAGGGTTAGGGTTAGGGTTAGGGTTGAATGTACTAACTGGGTTAGGGTTAGGGTTAGGGTTAGGGTTAGGGTTAGGGTTAGGGTTGAATGTACTAACTGGGTTAGGGTTAGGGTTAGGGTTAGGGTTAGGGTTGGGGTTGAATGTACTAACTGGGTTAGGGTTAGGGTTAGGGTTAGGGTTGAATGTACTAACTGGGTTAGGGTTAGGGTTAGGGTTGGGGTTGAATGTACTAACTGGGTTAGGGTTAGGGTTAGGGTTAGGGTTAGGGTTAGGGTTGGGGTTGGGGTTGAATGTACTAACTGGGTTAGGGTTAGGGTTAGGGTTAGGGTTAGGGTTAGGGTTAGGGTTAGGGTTGAATGTACTAACTGGGTTAGGGTTAGGGTTAGGGTTAGGGTTGAATGTACTAACTGGGTTAGGGTTAGGGTTAGGGTTAGGGTTAGGGTTGGGGTTGGGGTTGAATGTACTAACTGGGTTAGGGTTAGGGTTAGGGTTAGGGTTAGGGTTAGGGTTGAATGTACTAACTGGGTTAGGGTTAGGGTTAGGGTTAGGGTTAGGGTTGGGGTTGGGGTTGAATGTACTAACTGGGTTAGGGTTAGGGTTAGGGTTAGGGTTGAATGTGCTAACTGGGTTAGGGTTAGGGTTAGGGTTAGGGTTAGGGTTAGGGTTAGGGTTAGGGTTGAATGTACTAACTGGGTTAGGGTTAGGGTTAGGGTTAGGGTTGGGTTAGGGTTAGGGTTAGGGTTAGGGTTAGGGTTAGGGTTGAATGTACTAACTGGGTTAGGGTTAGGGTTAGGGTTAGGGTTAGGGTTGGGGTTGAATGTACTAACTGGGTTAGGGTTAGGGTTAGGGTTAGGGTTGAATGTACTAACTGGGTTAGGGTTAGGGTTAGGGTTAGAGGGTTAGGGTTAGGGTTGAATGTACTAACTGGGTTAGGGTTAGGGTTAGGGTTAGGGTTAGGGTTAGGGTTGGGGTTGGGGTTGAATGTACTAACTGGGTTAGGGTTAGGGTTAGGGTTAGGGTTGAATGTACTAACTGGGTTAGGGTTAGGGTTAGGGTTAGGGTTAGGGCTAGGGTTAGGGTTAGGGTTAGGGTTAGGGTTGAATGTACTAACTGGGTTAGGGTTAGGGTTAGGGTTAGGGTTAGGGTTAGGGTTGAATGTACTAACTGGGTTAGGGTTAGGGTTAGGGTTGAATGTACTAACTGGGTTAGGGTTAGGGTTAGGGTTGGGTTAGGGTTAGGGTTAGGGTTAGGGTTAGGGTTAGGGTTGAATGTACTAACTGGGTTAGGGTTAGGGTTAGGGTTAGGGTTAGGGTTAGGGTTAGGGTTGAATGTACTAACTGGGTTAGGGTTAGGGTTAGGGTTAGGGTTAGGGTTGGGGTTGAATGTACTAACTGGGTTAGGGTTAGGGTTAGGGTTAGGGTTAGGGTTAGGGTTGGGGTTGAATGTACTAACTGGGTTAGGGTTAGGGTTAGGGTTAGGGTTGAATGTACTAACTGGGTTAGGGTTAGGGTTAGGGTTAGGGTTAGGGTTAGGGTTGAATGTACTAACTGGGTTAGGGTTAGGGTTAGGGTTAGGGTTAGGGTTAGGGTTGGGGTTGGGGTTGAATGTACTAACTGGGTTAGGGTTAGGGTTAGGGTTAGGGTTAGGGTTGGGGTTGAATGTACTAACTGGGTTAGGGTTAGGGTTAGGGTTAGGGTTGAATGTACTAACTGGGTTAGGGTTAGGGTTAGGGTTAGGGTTAGGGTTGAATGTACTAACTGTGAGTCGCTCTGGATAAGAGCATCTGTTGAATGACTAAAATGTCTAATGTACATTTTTTTCATACTGATCTCATATTACTGTATTGAATTATGTTTAAAAAATATATATATATATATTGAAGTGACAAATGTATCATTTGTAAATGTCTTTATAAAAATGTCGTTATTTGTTACATTTGACTGTAACACCTAGCTACTGCTAATTTCTCTGAGAGTGATATATCGCATTTTGCATAAAATAATGATTATTTGTCTCTCTGAAATGAAACCATCAAGTGATGGATTTTAAACAAATACAGTGAGGGGAAAAAAGTTTTTGATCCCCTGCTGATTTTGTACGTTTGCCCACTGACAAAGAAATGATCAGTCTATCATTTTAATGGTAGGTTTATTTGAACATTGAGAGACAGAATAACAACAAAAAAATCCAGAAAAACGCATGTCAAAAATGTTATAAATTGATTTGCATTTTAATGAGGGAAATAAGTATTTGACCCCCTCTCAATCAGAAAGATTTCTGGCTCCCAGGTGTCTTTTATACAGGTCAACTGTCGTATCGGATGAGTGGTGGCCAGTTATTGCTGTCAACAAAGAGTCCGTTTATGCTGCATCGTGTTAGAGGCTTTTATTAAAATCACGAGGTTACAGCATAAGTTACAGGTGACATGACACCCGGAGAGTGACGCCTCAGAATGGCTGCTCGTTCTGACTTTCTTCTTCGTTTTCCCCCCTATTTATAAACAATGATGCTCCCTCTTCTGGCCAATCCCCTGTCTACAACACACTTCCGGTCTGTTGTTACACTAAAACATTCCCTCTGGATACTAACATAAACAACATTCCATTTCTTCATGAAAAACATTTAACAAAGACATAATCTTCATATACGATAACAGGTAATGAGCTGAGATTAGGAGCACACTCTTAAAGGGAGTGCTCCTAATCTCAGTTTGTTACCTGTATAAAAGACACCTGTCCACAGAAGCAATCAATCAATCAGATTCCAAACTCTCCACCATGGCCAAGACCAAAGAGCTCTCCAAGGATGTCAGGGACAAGATTGTAGACCTACACAAGGCTGGAATGGGCTACAAGACCATCGCCAAGCAGCTTGGTGAGAAGGTGACAACAGTTGGTGCGATTATTCGCAAATGGAAGAAAACACAAAATAACTGTCAATCTCCCTCGGCCTGGGGCTCCATGCAAGATCTCACCTCGTGGAGTTGCAATGATCATGAGAACGGTGAGGAATCGCCCAGAACTACACGGGAGGATCTTGTCAATGATCTCTAGGCAGCTGGGACCATAGTCACCAAGAAAACAATTGGTAACACACTACGCCGTGAAGGACTGAAATCCTGCAGCGTCCGCAAGGTCCCCCTGCTCAAGAAAGCACATATACATGCCCGTCTGAAGTTTGCCAATGAACATCTGAATGATTCAGAGGAGAACTGGGTGAAAGTGTTGTGGTCAGATGAGATTAAAATGGAGCTCTTTGGCATCAACTCAACTCGCCGTGTTTGGAGGAGGAGGAATGCTGCCTATGACCCCAAGAACACCATCCCCACCGTCAAACATGGAGGTGGAAACATTATGCTTTGGGGGTGTTTTTCTGCTAAGGGGGCAGGACAACTTCACCGCATCAAAGGGACGATGGACGGGGCCATGTACCGTCAAATCTTGGGTGAGAACCTCCTTCCCTCAGCCAGGGCATTGAAAATGGGTCGTGGATGGGTATTCCAGCATGACAATGACCCAAAACACACGGTCAAGGCAACAAAGGAGTGGCTCAAGAAGAAGCACATCAAGGTCCTGGAGTGGCCTAGCCAGTCTCCAGACCTTAATCCCATAGAAAATCTGTAGAGGGAGCTGATGGTTCGAGTTGCCAAACGTCAGCCTCGAAACCTTAATGACTTGGAGAAGATCTGCAAAGAGGAGTGGGACAAAATCCCTCCTGAGATGTGTGCAAACCTGGTGCCAACTACAAGAAACGTCTGACCTCTGTGATTGCCAACAAGGGTTTTTCCACCAAGTACTAAGTCATGTTTTGCAGAGGGGTCAAATACTTTATTTCCCTCATTAAAATGCAAATAAATGTATAACATTTTTTAACATGCGTTTTTCTGGATTTTTTTGTTGTTATTCTGTCTCTCACTGTTCAAATAAACCTACCATTAAAATTATAGACTGATAATTTCTTTGTCAGTGGATAAATGTACAAAATCAGCAGGGGATCAAATACTTTTTTCCCTCACTGTCATTGAACAACCCCATGCCACGATTACAGTGAAAAGAACACACCAATCTATGTCATAATTTATTTAAACAATAAAAGTTAATTTACCAACATTTCTGAAAATGGCGTTTTGGAATGAAACTCAGCAGATGTTACAAGGTGATTTGTGACACAGTTACATCGCTCTCTCTCTCTCTCTCTCTCTCTCTCTCTCTCTCTCTCTCTCTCTCTCTCTCTCTCTCTCTCTCTCTCTCTCTCTCTCTCTCTCTCTCTCTCTCTCTCTCTCTGTGTGTCTCTCATCTCTCTCTCTCTCTCTCTCTCTCTCTCTCAATCTCTCTCAATTCAATCAATTCAATTCAAGGGCTTTATTGGCATGGGAAACGTATGTTAACGTTGCCAAAGTAAGTGAAGTAGATAGTAAACAAAAGTGAAATAAACAATAAATATTAACATAAAACGTTACACTCAGAAGTTCCAAAGAATAAAGACATTTCAAATGTCATATTATGTCTATATACAGTGTTGTAACAATGTGCAAATAGTTAAAGTACAAAAGGGAAAATAAATAAACATAAATATGGGTTGTATTTACAATAATGTTTGTTCTTCACTGGTTGCCCTTTTCTTGTGGCAACAGGTCACAAATCTTGCTGCTGTGATGGCACACTGTGGTATTTCACCCAGTAGATAAGGGAGTTTCTCTGTAATTTGAAGGAAATATGTGTCTCTAATATGGTCATACATTTGGCAGGAGGTTAGGAAGTGCAGCTCAGTTTCCACCTGATTTTGTGGGCAGTGTGCACATAGCCTGTCTTCTCTTGAGAGCCAGGTCTGCCTACGGCGGCCTCTCTCAATAGCAAGGCTATGCTCACTGAGTCTGTATATAGTCAAAGCTTTCCTTAAGTTTGGGTCAGTCACAGCAGTCAGGTATTCTGCCGCTGTGTACTCTCTGTTTAGGGCCAAATATAATTCTAGTTTGCTCAGTTTTTTTGTTCATTCTTTCAATGTGTCAAGTAATTATCTTTGTTTTCTAATGGGTCTAATTGGGTTGCTGTCCTGGGGCTCTGTGGGGTCTGTTTGTGTTTGTGAACAGAGCCCCAGGACCAGCTTACTTAGGGGACTCTTCTTCAGGTTCATCTCTTTGTAGGTGATGGCTTTGTTATGGAAGGTTTGGAAATCGCTTCCTTTTAAGTGGTTATAGATTTTAACGGCTCTTTTCTGGATTTTGATAATTAGCGGGTATCGGCCTAATTCTGCTCTGCATGCATTATTTGGTGTTTTTCGTTGTACACTGAGGATATTCTTGCAGAATTCTGCATGCAGAGTCTCAATTTGGTGTTTTGTCCCATTTTGTGAATCTTGGTTGGTGAGCGGACCCCAGACCTCACAACCATAAAGGGCAATGGGTTCTATAACTGATTCAAATATTTTTAGCCAGATCCTAATTGGTATGTCAAATACTATGTTCCTTTTGATGGCATAGAAGGCCCTTGTCTCTCAGATCGTTCAGAGCTTTGTGGAAGTTACCTGTGGTGCTGATGTTTAGGCCGAGGTATGTATCGTTTATTGTGTGCTCTAGGGCAACGGTGTCTAGATGGAATTTGTATTTGTGGTCCTGGCAACTGGACCTTTTTTGGAACACCATTATTTTTGTCTTACTGAGATTTACTGTCAGGACCCAGGTCTGACCGAATTTGTGCAGAAGATCTAGGTGCTGCTGTAGGTCCTCCTTGGTTGGTGACAGAAGCACCAGATCATCAGCAAACAGTAGACATTTGACTTCAGATTCTAGTAGGGTGAGGCTGGGTGCTGCAGACTGTTCTAGTGCCCTCGCCAATTCGTTGATATATATGTTGAAGAGGGTGGGGCTTAAACTGCATCCCTGTCTCACCCCACGGCCCTGTGGAAAGAAATGTGTGTGTTTTTTGCCAATTTTAACCGCACACTTGTTGTACATGGATTTTATAATGTTGTATGTTTTTCCCCCAACCCCACTTTCCATCAATTTATATAGCAGACCCTCATGCCAAATTGAGTCAAAAGCTTTTTTGAAATCAACAAAGCATGAGAAGACTTTGCCTTTGTTTTGGTTTGTTTGTTTGTCAATTAGGGTGTGCAGGGTGAATACGTGGTCTGTCGTACGGTAATTTGGTAAAAAGCCAATTTGACATTTGCTCAGTACATTGTTTTCACTGAGGAAATGAACTAGTCTGCTGTTAATGATAATGCAGAGGATTCTCTCTCTCTCTCTCTCTCTCTCTCTCTCTCTCTCTCTCTCTCTCTCTCTCTCTCTCTCTCTCTCTCTCTCTCTCTCTCTCTCTCTCTCTCTCTCTCTCTCTCTCTCTCTCTCTCTCTCTCTCTCTCTCTCTCTCTCTCTCTCTCAATTCAATTCAAATCAAAGGGGCTTTATTCTCTCATGTTTCATGGAAAATGTCTGGCAGCCAAAAACACCAGAACCATTTTTTACTGTATTACCTTGTCTTTTATCTGGGTCTCATGGTGCCAGAACATTAGAGGTTTTTTAATGGACCTGTGAGAAACCGTCTGTACTGTATCTGTATGTCTTTCATGTTAGCCTGGTGATAGATTCAGACCATTCTGGGATCATTTCACTTGTTTTGTTGAATTGCCCATCCATTCTCTTTGTGTGTGAGTGTGTGTGTGTGTGTGTGTGTGTGTGTGTGTGTGTGTGTGTGTGTGTGTGTGTGTGTGTGTCAATACACTTCATTACTACAGAGGAAGGGAAGAAAGAGAACTGATGATGTCACGGTACAGTACATCACAGTCTCTCTCCCTCTCTCTCCCTCTCCCTCTCCCTCTCCCTCTCTCTCTCTCTCTCTCTCTCTCTCTCTCTCTCTCTCTCTCTGTCTCTGTCTCTCGCTCGCTCCCTCCCTCTCTCTCTCTCTCTCTCGCTCCCTCCCCCTCTGTCTCTCTCTCAAAGCTGTGTACCTCTCAAGGAGGAGGGTCATTTTCAAAGATCTAATGTCCGTCCGGTCCATTCCGGCAGAGAGTGGCTGCTATGTCACATCTGTGATACTGTGTTGTGAGTGATGTGACAGAACAGTGGAGGGTGAAACAGACTCTTGTCTTCTTCTAGCCTCAACAGAAACCATTGAGCCGGTCTGGCTGGTAAAGCCATGGCTTAATAACAGCATTTGCTTTTTGTACTCTTTCATATAGTGAAGGTCTGGCAACACATCACAGAGCTCTTCTCCAGCCAAACATCTGAGACTCCTTTCTCTCTCTGTCCTCAGCCTTCAGCTGACTTCTTACAAACCAGTCTTACTGCTCCAGCCCCCTCCCCTCCTCTTCTCTCCTCCCCTCCTCCCCTCTCTTCCCTCCTCCCCTCCCGCAGTACATTCTCTCATTGTTAATTGTTTCCACGGAAGTTAATATTATTCAGAATATTCCAACAGAGAGCAGCGGGCCGGCTGTGGAATGTGAGATGTGTGGGAAAGTTAAGGCTCAGAGAGAGGCTGTTGAGTATTCTACAGGAAGCTGCTCTATCACCCAACAACACAGAGCAGGTAAATCCCTATGTTGAGTCGTCTACAGGAAGCTGCTCTATCACCCAACAACACAGAGCAGGTAAATCCCTATGTTGAGTCGTCTACAGGAAGCTGCTCTATCACCCAACAACACAGAGCAGGTAAATCACTATGTTGAGTCGTCTACAGGAAGCTGCTCTATCACCCAACAACACAGAGCAGGTAAATCACTATGTTGAGTCGTCTACAGGAAGCTGCTCTATCACCCAACAACACAGAGCAGGTAAATCACTATGTTGAGTATTCTACAGGAAGCTGCTCTATCACCCAACAACACAGAGCAGGTAAATCCCTATGTTGAGTCTTCTACAGGAAGCTGCTCTATCACCCAACATCACAGAGCAGGTAAATCACTATGTTGAGTCTTCTACAGGAAGCTGCTCTATCACCCAACAACACAGAGCAGGTAAATCACTATGTTGAGTCGTCTACAGGAAGCTGCTCTATCACCCAACAACACAGAGCAGGTAAATCACTATGTTGAGTCGTCTACAGCAGGAAGCTGCTCTATCACCCAACAACACAGAGCAGGTAAATCACTATGTTGAGTCGTCTACAGGAAGCTGCTCTATCACCCAACAACACAGAGCAGGTAAATCACTATGTTGAGTCGTCTACAGGAAGCTGCTCTATCACCCAACAACACAGAGCAGGTAAATCACTATGTTGAGTCGTCTACAGGAAGCTGCTCTATCACCCAACAACACAGAGCAGGTAAATCACTATGTTGAGTCATCTACAGGAAGCTGCTCTATCACCCAACAACACAGAGCAGGTAAATCACTATGTTGAGTATTCTACAGGAAGCTGCTCTATCACCCAACAACACAGAGCAGGTAAATCACTATGTTGAGTCGTCTACAGGAAGCTGCTCTATCACCCAACAACACAGAGCAGGTAAATCACTATGTTGAGTCGTCTACAGCAGGAAGCTGCTCTATCACCCAACAACACAGAGCAGGTAAATCACTATGTTGAGTCGTCTACAGCAGGAAGCTGCTCTATCACCCAACAACACAGAGCAGGTAAATCACTATGTTGAGTCGTCTACAGGAAGCTGCTCTATCACCCAACAACACAGAGCAGGTAAATCACTATGTTGAGTCGTCTACAGGAAGCTGCTCTATCACCCAACAACACAGAGCAGGTAAATCACTATGTTGAGTCGTCTACAGCAGGAAGCTGCTCTATCACCCAACAACACAGAGCAGGTAAATCACTATGTTGAGTCGTCTACAGGAAGCTGCTCTATCACCCAACAACACAGAGCAGGTAAATCACTATGTTGAGTCTTCTACAGGAAGCTGCTCTATCACCCAACAACACAGAGCAGGTAAATCACTATGTTGAGTCGTCTACAGCAGGAAGCTGCTCTATCACCCAACAACACAGAGCAGGTAAATCACTATGTTGAGTCGTCTACAGGAAGCTGCTCTATCACCCAACAACACAGAGCAGGTAAATCACTGTTGAGTCGTCTACAGGAAGCTGCTCTATCACCCAACAACACAGAGCAGGTAAATCACTATGTTGAGTCGTCTACAGGAAGCTGCTCTATCACCCAACAACACAGAGCAGGTAAATCACTATGTTGAGTCGTCTACAGGAAGCTGCTCTATCACCCAACAACACAGAGCAGGTAAATCACTATGTTGAGTCGTCTTCAGGAAGCTGCTCTATCACCCAACAACACAGAGCAGGTAAATCACTATGTTGAGTCGTCTACAGGAAGCTGCTCTATCACCCAACAACACAGAGCAGGTAAATCACTATGTTGAGTCGTCTACAGGAAGCTGCTCTATCACCCAACAACACAGAGCAGGTAAATCACTATGTTGAGTCGTCTACAGGAAGCTGCTCTATCACCCAACAACACAGAGCAGGTAAATCACTATGTTGAGTCGTCTACAGGAAGCTGCTCTATCACCCAACAACACAGAGCAGGTAAATCACTATGTTGAGTCGTCTACAGGAAGCTGCTCTATCACCCAACAACACAGAGCAGGTAAATCACTATGTTGAGTCGTCTACAGGAAGCTGCTCTATCACCCAACAACACAGAGCAGGTAAATCACTATGTTGAGTCGTCTACAGGAAGCTGCTCTATCACCCAACACCACAGAGCAGGTAAATCACTATGTTGAGTCGTCTACAGGAAGCTGCTCTATCACCCAACAACACGGAGCAGGTAAATCACTATGTTGAGTCGTCTACAGGAAGCTGCTCTATCACCCAACAACACAGAGCAGGTAAATCACTATGTTGAGTCGTCTACAGGAAGCTGCTCTATCACCCAACAACACAGAGCAGGTAAATCACTATGTTGAGTATTCTACAGGAAGCTGCTCTATCACCCAACAACACAGAGCAGGTAAATCACTATGTTGAGTCGTCTACAGGAAGCTGCTCTATCACCCAACAACACAGAGCAGGTAAATCACTATGTTGAGTCTTCTACAGGAAGCTGCTCTATCACCCAACAACACAGAGCAGGTAAATCACTATGTTGAGTCTTCTACAGGAAGCTGCTCTATCACCCAACAACACAGAGCAAGTAAATCACTATGTTGAGTCGTCTACAGCAGGAGCTGCCAAACCTTTTTTAGTCTGGAACCCCTTTTTTGATAGCAAATTCATCCAGGCTGCTCTCATAGACTAGATGAAACATAGTCAATATAAAGTCCGGGACACTCGAATTAGTCTGATATGTTACGTTTGGTTACATAAGACAGAAGGTTACTTAAGGCATAAACTAATGTAGGGTGGGTGGATGGATGGGTGGATGGGTGGGTGGATGGGTGGGTGGGTGGATGGGTGGGTGGTTGGTCGGGATGGGTGGATGGGTGGGTGGGTGGATGGGTGGGTGGATGGATGGGTGGATGGATGGGTGGGTGGTTGGGTGGGTGGGTGGGTGGGTGGATGGGTGGGTGGGTGGGTGGATGGATGGATGGGTGGGTGGGTGGGTGGTTGGGTGGGTGGGTGGGTGGGTGGTGGATGGATGGATGGATGGGTGGGTGGGTGGATGGATGGATGGGTGGGTGGATGGGTGGGTGGTTGGGTGGATGGATGGGTGGGTGGGTGGATGGGTGGGTGGGTGGGTGGGTGGATGGATGGGTGGGTGGATGGGTGGGTGGGTGGGTGGGTGGATGGGTGGGTGGATGGATGGGTGGATGGATGGGTGGATGGGTGGGTGTATAAATCGAACGTCAAGCAATTCGTCTAGTGTTCGAAGTCTCATCACGGACAACTTTAGCATTTTAGCTAATTAGCAACTTTGCAACTACTTAGCATGTTAGCTAACCCTTCCCCTAACCCTTACCTTTAAACCTTTAACCTAACTCCTAACCCTAACCTTAACGCTAACCCCTAGCCTAGCTAACGTTAGCCACCTAGCTAATGTTAGCATTAGCCACCTAGCCAACGTTAGCAACTACAAATTGGAAATCATAGTATATCATACATTTAGCAAATTCGTAACATATTGTACGGATTGCAATTCGTATTTTTTTTTTACGAATTGCAATTTGTAACATCATCCGGATTGTAATTCGTAACATATAATGCGAAATGGATGATGGACATACACAAATGAATACATACCATAGGAAATGTAACATATCATACTAAATGGAGGGTCTTAGCTTTACATTTACTATGATACGTCTTTCCAGGAGTCCGGGTTGATTCATCATAATATCAGAACACAACTCCTACTTTAGAGTGAGATAATAAATAGCATCCAAGCAGTTTTCCTATGACTTCTACAGTGCATGGCCAGACAAATCACGTCCCTGGGAAATAACATTCTAAAGCCCCCCCCCTCTTGGCATCTGAGTGAAAATGATGCAGTTTTTAAACTAATTTAATAATAAGTAACAAGGTTTTGAAGTGTTTGTTCTATTTTTTTATTTTTTTTATTTCACCTTTATTTAACCAGGTAAGCCAGTTGAGAACAGGTTCTCATTTACAACTGCGACCTGGCCAAGATAAAGCAAAGTAGTGCAATAAAAACAACACAGAGTTACATATGGGGTAAAAAAAAAACATAAAGTCAGAAATACAACAGAAAATATATATACAGTGTGTGCAAATGTAGCAAGTTATGGAGGTAAGGCAATAAATAGGCTATAGTGCAGAATAATTACAATAGTATTAACACTGGAATGCTAGATGTGCAAGAGATTATGTGCAAATAGAGATACTGGGGTGCAAAAGAGCAAAATAAATAACAATATAGGGATGAGGTAGTTGGGTGGGCTAATTTCAGATGGGCTGTGTACAGGTGCAGTGATCGGTAAGGTGCTCTGACAACTGATGCTTAAAGTTAGTGAGGGAGATAAGAGTCTCCAGCTTCAGAGATTTTTGCAATTCGTTCCAGTCATTGGCAGCAGAGAACTGGAAGGAATGGCGGCCAAAGGAGGTGTTGGCTTTGGGAATGACCAGTGAGATATACCTGCTGGAGCGCAGACTACGGGTGGGTGCTGCTATGGTGACCAATGAGCTAAGATAAGGCGGGGATTTGCCTAGCAGTGATTTATAGATGGAGCCAGTGGGTTTGACGACGAACATGTAGTGAGGACCAGCCAACAAGAGCGTACAGGTCACAGTGGTGGGTAGTGTATGGGGCTTTGGAGACAAAACGGATGGCACTGTGATAGACTACATCCAATTTGCTGAGTAGAGTGTTGGAGGCTATTTTGTAAATTACATCGCCGAAGTCAAGGATCGGTAGGATAGTCAGTTTTACGAGGGCATGTTTGGCAGCATGCGTGAAGGAGGCTTTATTGCGAAATAGGAAGCCGATTCTAGATTTAACTTTGGATTGGAGATTCTTTATGTGAGTCTGGAAGTTGAGTTTACAGTCTAACCAGACACCTAGGTATTTGTAGTTGTCCACATACTCTAGGTCAGACCCGTCGAGAGTGGTGATTCTAGTCGAGTGGGCGGGTGCCAGCAGCGTTCGATTGAAAAGCATGCATTTAGTTTTACTAGTGTTTAAGAGCAGTTGGAGGCTACTGAAGGAGTGTTGTATGGCATTGAAGCTCGTTTGGAGGTTTGTTAACACAGTGTCCAATGAAGGGCCAGATGTATACAAAATGGTGTCGTCTGCGTAGAGGTGGATCTGAGAGTCACCAGCAGCAAGAGCGACATCATTGATATACACGGAGAAAAGTGTCGGCCCAAGAATTGAACCCTGTGGCACCCCCATAGAGACTGCCATAGGTCCAGACAACAGGCCCTCCGATTTGACACACTGAACTCTATCTGAGAAGTAGTTGGTGAACCAGGCGAGGCAGTCATTTGAGAAACCAAGGCTATTTAGTCTGCCAATAAGAATGCGGTGGTTGACAGAGTCGAAAGCCTTGGCCAGGTCGATGAAGACGGCTGCACAGTACTGTCTATTATCAATCGCGGTTATAATATCGTTTAGGACCTTGAGCGTGGCTGAGGTGCACCCGTGACCAGCTCGGAAACCGGATTGCATAGCGGAGAAGGTACGGTGGTATTCGAAATGGTCGATGATCTGTTTGTTAACTTGGCTTTCGAATACTTTCGAAAGGCAGGGCAGGATGGATATAGGTCTGTAGCAGTTTGGATCTAGAGTGTCACCCCCTTTGAAGAGGGGGATGACCGCGGCAGCTTTCCAATCTCTGGGGATCTCAGACGTTATGAAAGAGAGGTTGAACAGACTAGTAATAGGGGTAGCGACAATTTCAGCGGCTAGTTTTAGAAAGAAAGGGTCCAGATTGTCTAGCCCAGCTGATTTGTAGGGGTCCAGATTTTGCAGCGCTTTCAAAACATCAGCTGTCTGAATTTGTGTGAAGGAGAAGCGGGGGGGGCATGGGCAAGTTGCAGCAGAGGGTGCAGAGTTGGTGGCCGGGTTAGTGGTAGCCAGATGGAAAGCATGGCCAGCTGTAGCAAAATGCTTGTTGAAATTCTCGATTATTGTAGATATAAAAAAATCTAGAAATATACATATATATATTTGTACACATATTTAATCGCATGTTTTGGGTAGGCACAAAACTATCTTCATACTTCCATTCATTTTTTAAAACAGGTACCGGTTACCTTCAGACCAGTCCCGTGACACTTGTGGGGGTCATAGAGCAAAACGGAGAACAGACTTCGTTTCCATAGTGGGGTCATATTAGTTTGTAGGTCAAACCTTTCATAAGCTACTGAAGAAGACCGATTTTCCGGAAGTCTCATGGTCTGACGCTCTGCCACCTTTCACCGCAGATGCGGAAATGCAAAGAAACAGACATCTCTAGTTTAGACTGATGGATTTTGGGGGGGATTTTTTTAAATTATGTGACTTAGATTGACACACAGATGCATCAATCGACTTTGGGGGAATTTTTACATTTTCTCTCAGCCCCATGACAAAATGTGTAGAATTGCTAGAAATTAGTTTAAAAACGGCAACATTTTCACTCAGATGCCAAGAGGGGGGCCTTTAAAATGTTATTTCCCAGGGCCCGAGACTTGATTAGTCTGGCCATGCACTGCAGAAAAGTGATGTTTGGAAAATATTTGGTGGAAGTGGTAAATGAGGATGATAGCAGTGCTGGCTGTGTTATGTGTGATGATTGTGAGGCTCTATACAAATTCGACAGTCACAAGAAGGTACTTCAAATAGGGCTTTGGCATGTCAAGGGAACTGTAGCCTTCTGATTAGATGGGTTAAATGGAAACTGAAATCTGGTCATTGACTAACAAGAATAACCTACAGTTAACATTCTCATCCATAGCCTAAAAATGCATCTCAAGTGCAAGGTTGCTGTTTAGCTCACATCTTAAGGCTGGGGGGCATTTAGGATCGCTAAAATATCCTAATGATTATGATCACACTTCCTCAATTCAAATATTATGGCGACACTATTCCAAAGATGGTTTGGTATGGTTTAGAAACTCCTCATCTCCCCTGCCCTCCTCTCCACCCCCCCCCTCGTTTCCCTATGTAGTGCACTACTTTTGACCATAGCCCTATGACCCTATTCCCTATATAGTGCACTACTTTTGACCATGGCCCATAGGGAATAGGGTGTCGTTGGGGACCCAGCCTGGGTCTTGGCCTGTATGGAGAGAGGGGATTGGATACACCGTTCCCAGCCTGGGTCTTGGCCTGTATGGAGAGAGGGGATTGGATACACCGTTCCCAGCCTGGGTCTTGGCCTGTATGGAGAGAGGGGATTGGATACACCGTTCCCAGCCTGGGTCTTGGCCTGTATGGAGAGAGGGGATTGGATACACCGTTCCCAGCCTGGGTCTTGGCCTGTATGGAGAGAGGGGATTGGATACACCGTTCCCAGCCTGGGTCTTGGCCTGTATGGAGAGAGGGGATTGGATACACCGTTCCCAGCCTGGGTCTTGGCCTGTATGGAGAGAGGGGATTGGATACACCGTTCCCAGCCTGGGTCTTGGCCTGTATGGAGAGAGGGGATTGGATACACCGTTCATCAGCTATGACACCGTCACTACACACACTCCCTCACTGGAGCATAATGTGAAGCTTGTTTCCCTTGGTCTGGCCTGCCTCATTAATCCACTTGATGGAAAGATATGGGCCGAGACTCTTTCCTATGATGCTCTGATTAGTTCCTCTACAAACATCACGTTCAGTTTCACATCATCTCTTTGTTCTCATCTCCATTGAATTGCTTTGACATTTAGATGAATGGAGGAATTACAGAATTAGAGGGTGATGCCTCTGGAATGTATACGCTGATTGAGTAGGTGAAGTTATGGAGATTGTACTCCTATCAGAGAGACGGTTATGGAGATTGTACTCCTATCAGAGAGACGGTTATGGAGATTGTACTCCTATCAGAGAGACGGTGAGAGAGAGACAGTTCCTCAGTTTAGGGTTCTTTAATGTTGATTGGAGATTTAAAATGTTTGCAATTCTGCGCCATGTCAGTCAGCTGTGATTATCCAATTAACTGTCCATTTATCCATACAAGATGTGGCCTGAAAATAATAAACATGAATACAATGGCATCAATACTAAGATAAGGCACATTCATTTAGCAATAACAAAAGAAGATATACAGCGCTCATCTGTTATAATAATCCAATGACTGAAACAAAAATACAAGTAGCTAGCAACATCAGACTAACCAGCTAACAATGACAGGCGAAAATGTAGCTAACAATGTTAGATAGCTAGCTAGCAACATCAGACTAACCAGCTATCAATGACAGGCGAAAATGTAGCTAACAGTGTTAGATAGCTAGCTAGCATAAAAATTATATAATATATAATGCTGTAATAATGACAAAAATATTGTTAAAGTATTGAGAACTTTCATCAGTAAAACAGGGGGAAAACATATACCTTACTTACAGTTCTGGTATTCACACACAGTGATGAATATATTGGTCAGAAGGGAAATGATGTTCAAAACTGAGATTTGTTCACAGCAGTAGGTGGCGAGCTGCACTTGGTAATAAACTGTTAGATAGATGTGAAATTGTTAGATATTACTTGCTAGATATTACTGCACTGTCGGAACTAGAAGCATTTCGCAAGCTACACTAGCAATAACATCTGCTAACCATGTGTATGTGACCAATACATTTGATTTGATTTGAACTAAACACACTGCCAGCTTGCAATAGCTGTGACGTCATCACCGAGTCCTTAAAGCGACAGGCCGTTTTACAGGCTCCTAACAAATTGTGCTATTGTGTGTATTTTTTTGCGTTATTTTATTTTTAACTTGTTTTGTACATACTGTTTCTGCCACCGTCTCTTATGACCGAAAAGAGCTTCTGGATATCAGAACAGCGATTACTCACCTCGTACTGGATGAATATTTTTTCTTTAACGAGTCGGAAGCGAATAATTTACTTCAGGCACCGGACAAGGCCCAAATCCCCGTCATTTGCATGAAGAAGAGACAGAGATATAGGGGACGTAGGTCGGGGTGCCTTGTAAGAATCCGACGGCGAGTGGGTAACCCGCCTCTACCTTCCGTACTATTAGCCAACGTGCAAAATTAACTGGATGAGCTCCAATCAAGACTATCCTACCAACAGGACATTAAAAACTGTAATATCTTATGTTTCACAGAGTCGTGGCTGAACGACGACATGGATAACATACAGCTGGCTGGGTTTTCCGTGCATTTGCAAGATTGAACAGCAGCCTCCGGTAAGACAAGGGGTGGCGGTCTGTCTCTAGGTTTTGCTCGCCTGAGGTTTTCATCTATATCTTTCGTAGCTGTCTATTTACCACCACAAACCAATGCTGGCATTAAGATTGCACTGAATGAGTTGTACAAGGCCATTAATCAACAGGAAAACGCTAATCCAGATGCAGCGCTCCTAGTGGCCGGGGACTTTAATGCAGGGAAACTTAAATCCGTTCTACCTAATTTCTACCAGCATGTTAAATGTGCAACCAGAGGAAAAACAACTCTAGACTACCTTTACTCCACACACAGAGACGTGTACAAAGCTCTCCCTCGCCCTCCATTTGGCAAATCTGACCATAACTCTATCCTCCAGATTCCTGCTTACAATCAAAAACTAAAGCAGGAAATACCAGTGACTCGCTCAATACGGAAGAGGTCAGATGACGCAGATGCTAAGCTACAGGACTGTTTTGCTAGCACAGACTGGAATATATTCCAGAGATTCTTCTGATGGCATTGAGGAGTATACCACATCAGTCACTGGCTTCATCAATAAGTGCAACGATGACGTCACCCCCACAGTGACCATACGTACATACCCCAACCAGAAGCCATGGATTACAGGCAACATCCGCACTGAGCTAAAGGGTAGAGCTTCCGCTTTCAAGGAGCGGGACACAAACACGGACGCTTATAAGAAATCCCGCTATGCCCTCTGACAAACCATCAAAAAAGCAAAGCTCAATGCAGGACTAAGATTGAATCGGCTTCGACGCTCGTCAGATGTGGCAAGGCTTGCAAACTATTACAGACTACAAAGGGAAGCACAGCCGCGAGCTGCCCAGTGACACAAGCCTACCAGATGAGCTAAATGGCTTCTATGCGCGCTTCGAGGCAAACAACACTGAAGTATTTATGAGAGCACCAGCTGTTCCGGACGACTGTGTGATCACACTCTCTGTAGCTGACGTGAGTAAGACTTTTAAACAGGTCAACATTCACAAGGCCGCAGCGCCAGACGGATTACCAGGACGTGTATTTCGAGCATGCGCTGATCAACTGGCAAGTGCTTCACTGACATTTTAAACCTCTCCCTGACCGAGTCTGTAATACCAACATGTTTCATGCAGACCACCATAGTCCCTGTGCCCAAGAACACCAAGGTAACCTACCTAAATGACTACTGACCCGTAGCACTCACGTCTGTAGCCATGAATTGCTTTGAAAGGCTGGTCATGGCTAACATCAACACCATTATACCAGAAACCCTAGACCCACTCCAATTTGCATACCGCCCAAACAGATCCACAGATGATGCAATCTCTATTGCACTCCACACTGCCCTTTCCCACCTGGACAAAAGGAACACCTACCAACTGGATCCTGGACTTCCTGACGGGCCACCCCCAGGTGGTAAGGGTAGGTAACAACACATCTGCCATGCTGATCCTCAACACTGGGGCGTCTCAGGGGTGCATGCTCAGTCCCCTCCTGTACTCTCTGTTCACCCATGACTGCATGGCCAGGCACGACTACAACACCATCATTAAGTTTGCCGATGACACAACAGTGGTAGGCCTGATCACCCGACAACGATGAGACAGCCTATAGGGAAGAGGTCAGAGACCTGGCAGTGTGGTGCCAGGATAACACCCTCTCCCTCAACATGATCAAGACAAAGGAGATGATTGTGGACAACAGGAAGAGGAGGACCGAGCACGCCCCCATTCACATCGACGGGGCTGTAGTGGAGCAGGTTGAGAGCTGCAAGTTTCTTGGTGTCCACATCACAGACAAACTATCATGGTCCAAACACACCAAGACAGTCGTGAAGAGAGCACGACAATGCCTATTCCACCTCAGCAGACTGAAAAGATTTGGCATGGGTCCTCATATTCTCAAAAGGTTCTACAGCTGTACCATCGAGAGCATCCTGACGGGTTGAATCACTGCCTGGTATGGCAACTGCTCGGCCTCCGACCGCAAGGCACTACAGAGGGTAGTGCGTACGGCCCAGTACATCACTGGGGCCAAGCTTCCTGCCATCCAGGACCTCTATACCAGGCGGTGTCAGAGGAAGGCCAGCCACCCTAGTCATAGACTCTTCTCTCTGCTACCGCACGGCAAGTGGTACCGGAGCGCCAAGTCTAGATCCAAAAGGCTTCTTAACAGCTTCTACCCCCAAGCCATAAGACTCCTGAACAGCTAATCAAATGACCTGGACTATTTGCATTGCCCCCCTATTTGATCCCCTGCTGATTTTGTATGTTTGCTCACTGACAAAGACATAATCAGTCTATCATTTTAATGGTTGGTTTATTTGAACAGTGAGAGACAGAATAACAACAACAAAAAATCCAGAAAAACGCATGTCAAAAATGTTATGAATTGATTTACATTTTAATGCCGTTTCATGAGGCAATCAGCTGATCTGTGCCAGGTGGCAGAGCAGGCTCTGGGTAGGGTGCCATCTGTCCCGGAGCAGGATATGGTGCTGCTGGATAGGGATAGGGCACGCCTGAAACTGGATGGAAGCCTGGTGCTGCTGGAACTGGATAAGGCAGGCTTTGTCCCACAGGTAAGTAGGGCAATGACGGCTTTGGCATGTCGTTTCATGAGGCAATCAGCTGATCCGTGCCAGGTGGCGGAGCAGGCTCCGGGTAGGGTGCCATCTGTCCCGGAGCAGGATATGGTGCTGCTGGAGTGGGATAGGGCAGGCTTTGTCCCGCAGGTAAGTAGGGTTCACCTGGAACAGAGTATGGTGGAAATCCTGGTGCAGGATGTGGCGCTGCGGATGCTGGTCCAGGGTATGGAGCCGCAGGTGCTGGTCCGGGGTATCGAGACACGTGCTGGTGGCGATATGGAACCACGGGAGCTGGGTGCAGAACCACGGGAGCTGGTGATGAGTGCCTCGGGTAGGCAGGGAGAAGATGATGTGAGTCTTCATAGGCTCTGCCTCTTTCTGCCAGGTTGGCGTGTTGTGGTTGTGTCAGTGGGATAGACACACAGCTGTTACAGGATTCATCAGATGGTGAGGGGTTCCTCTGCTCTGACTGCATCAACATCTTCATCTCTTTCTTTAAGACAGGATGTGACACGCTTGGCTAGCTCTAGCTCGTTAGCTACCTTCTGTAGATGCCGCTGCCTGTTCAGTTGTGTAGCTATTGCTTCTCAGGCCCGGTGAGCTTCCTCCTGTTGACGCTGAGCTTCTCTGGCTTCGGCTGCCAAAACTCACGGACCAGGCAAGGACGCCATTAATCAGAGAGGCAACATAGACACCAAAGATAACCCTGAAGGAGCTGCAAAGCTCCACAGCGGAGATTGGAGTATCTGTCCATAGGACCATAGGACCACTTTAAGCCGTACACTCCACAGAGCTGGGCTTTACGGAAGAGTGTCCAGAAAAAAGCCATTGCTTAAAGAAAAAAAGAAGCAAACATGTTTGGTGTTCGCCAAAAGGCATGTGGGAGACTCCCCAAACATATGGAAGAAGGTACTCTGGTCAGATGAGACAAAAATTGAGCTTTTTGGCCATCAAGGAAAACGCTATGTCTGGCTCAAACCCAACACCTCTCATCACCCCGAGAACACCATCCCCACAGTGAAGCATGGTGGTGGCAGCATCATGCTGTGGGGATGTTTTTCATCGGCAGGGACTGGGAAACTGGTCAGAATTGAAGGAATGATGGATGGCGCTAAATACAGGGAAATTATTGAGGGAAACCTGTTTCAATCTTCCAGAGATGTGAAAATGGGACGAAGGTTCACCTTTCAGCAGGTCAATGACCCTAAGCATACTGCTAAAGCAACACTCAAGTGGTTTAAGGGGAAACATTTAAATGTCTTGGAATGGCCTAGTCAAAGGCCAGACCTCAATCCAATTGAAATACTGTGGTATGACTTAAAGATTGCTGTACACCAGCGGAACCCATCCAACTTGAAGGAGCTGGATCAGTTTTGCCTTGAAGAATGGGCAAAAATCCCAGTGGCTAGATGTGTGTCACATAATAATTGCTGCTGTCACACCCTGGCTCGGGGACTCATTATGTTGAGCCAGGGTGTGTTCATTCTATGTTTTCTGTTTCTCTGGTGGGTGTTCTAGGTGGTTTATTTTCTATGTTTGCCTGTGTGACTCCCAATCAGAGGCAACGAGTGTCAGCTGTCGGCTGGTTGTCTCTGATTGGGAGCCATATTTAATCTGTCGGTTTTTCTTTCGGGTTGTGGGATTTTGTTCGTGTGTGTTCGTGTTGTACCATAGACGTCACGCATTCGTTGTTTATTGTTTTGTTCGTGTGAGCATTTAATAAATAGAATATGTTCACTCGCAACGCTGCGCCTTGGTCTCCCTCATTAGACGATCGTGACAATGTGCCAAGCTTATAGAGACATACCCCAAGAGACTTGCAGCTGTAATTGCTGCAAAAGGTGGCTCTACAAAGTATTGACTTTGGGGGGGTGAATAGTTATGCACGCTCAAGTTTTTCTGTTTTTTTTGTCTTACTTCTTGTTTGTTTCACAAGAAAAAATAATTTGCATCTTCAAAGTGGTAGGCATGTTGTGTAAATCAAATGATACAAAACCCCCAAAAATCAGTTTTAATTCCAGGTTGTAAGGCAACAAAATAGGAAAAATGCCAAAGGGGGTAAATACTTTCGCAAGCCACTGTATACATTACTTACAGTTCTGGTATTCACGCACAGTGATGAATAAATTGGTCAGAAAGAAAATGATCTCCAAAACTGAGATTTGTGTTCACAGCAGTAGGTGGCGAGCTGCACTTTGTAATGAACTAAACACTCTGCCAGCTTGGGATAGCTGTGACATCATCACTGAGTTCTTAAAGGGACAGGCTTTCTTTCACATTGGGTGAGAGACATTGCTGTGTCATACCAACATGATGTTACCCTAAATTACCTCCAAGTGTCACTCATGAGATATAACATTTTATTTTTGGGATTCAGTAGAATCTCATCTTTGGATTCATGTTGTGGTCATCATATAGCTGCCAATGACTGGAACGAACTGCAAAAATCTCTGAAGCTGGATACTTTTATCTCACATCAATTTATAACATTTTTGACATGCGTTTTTCTGGATTTTTTTGTTGTTATTCTGTCTCTCACTGTTCAAATAAACCTACCATTAAAATTATAGACTGATCATGTCTTTGTCAGTGGGCAAACGTACAAAATCAGCAGGAGATCAAATATTTTTTCCCCTCACTGTACATCTGGCCCTTCATTGGACACTGTGTTAACAAACCTCCAAACGAGCTTCAATGCCATACAACACTCCTTCCGTAGCCTCCAACTGCTCTTAAACACTAGTAAAACTAAATGCATGCTCTTCAATCGAACGCTGCTTGCACCCGCCTGCCCGACTAGAATCACTACTCTCGGCGGGTCTGACTTAGAATATGTGGACAACTACAAATACCTAGGTGCTGGCTAGACCGTAAACTCTCCTTCCAGACTCACATTAAGCATTTCCAATCTAAAGTTAGATCTAGAATCGGCTTCCTATTTCGCAACAACGCCTCCTTCACTCATGCTGCCAAACATACAGCCTCAAGTCTTCTTGGGTTTGACGCTACAAGCTTGGCACACCAGTATTTGGGGAGTTTCTCCCATTCTTCTCTGCAGATCCTCTCAAGCTCTGTCAGGTTGACTGGGGAGCGTTACTGCACAGCTATTTTCAGGTCTCTCCTGAGATGTTTGATCGGGTTCAAGTCCGGTATCTGGCTGGGCCACTCAAGGACATTCAGAGACTTGTCCCGAAGCCACTCCTGCATTGTCTTGGCTGTGTGCTTAGGATCGTTGTCCTGTTGGAAGGTGAACCTTCGCCCCAGTCTGAGCGCTCTGGAGCAGGTTTTCATCAAGGATCTCTCTGTACTTTACTCTGTTCATCTTTCCCTCGATCCTGACTAGTCTCCCAGTCCCTGCTGGTGAAAAACATCCCCACAGCATGATGCTGCCACCACCATGCTTCACCGTAGGGATGGTATTGGCCAGGTGATGAGCGGTGCCTGGTTTCACCCAGACGTGACGCTTGGCATTCAGGCCAAAGAGTTCAATTTTGGTTTCATCAGACCAGAGAATGTTGTTTCTCATGGTCTGAGAGTCCTTTTGGTACCTTTTGGCAAACTCCAAGCGGGCTGTCATGTGCCCTATGGGTCCTGGTCAAAAGTAGTGCAATAAATAGGGAATCGGTTGCCAATTTGGACGAAGTCCGAGTCTTGAAGAACACAATAGCCTCTCATCATTACCCCTGACAATGGCTGACGGAGATATATACGTGTCTCTTATCATTATACTGGTGTAATACCAAGATGGAGGAGGAGGGAGACGGAGAGGGATATTATGGAGGAGGAGGGAGACGGAGAGGGATATTATGGAGGAGGAGGGAGACGGAGAGGGATATTATGGAGAAGAAGGGAGATGGAGAGGGATATTATGGAGAAGGAGGGAGATGGAGAGGGATATTATGGAGGAGGAGGGAGACGGAGAGGGATATTATGGAGGAGGAGGGAGACGGAGAGGGATATTATGGAGGAGGAGGGAGACGGAGAGGGATATTATGGAGGAGGAGGGAGACGGAGAGGGATATTATGGAGGAGGAGGGAGACGGAGAGGGATATTATGGAGGAGGAGGGAGATGGAGAGGGATATTATGGAGGAGGAGGGAGACGGAGAGGGATATTATGGAGGAGGAGGGAGATGGAGAGGGATATTATGGAGGAGGAGGGAGATGGAGTGGGATATTATGGAGGAGGAGGGAGACGGAGAGGGATATTATGGAGGAGGAGGGAGACGGAGAGGGATATTATGGAGGAGGAGGGAGACGGAGAGGGATATTATGGAGGAGGAGGGAGACGGAGAGGGATATTATGGAGGAGGAGGGAGACGGAGAGGGATATTATGGAGGAGGAGGGAGACGGAGAGGGATATTATGGAGGAGGAGGGAGACGGAGAGGGATATTATGGAGGAGGAGGGAGACGGAGAGGGATATTATGGAGGAGGAGGGAGACGGAGAGGGATATTATGGAGGAGGAGGGAGACGGAGAGGGATATTATGGAGGAGGAGGTGTGTGTTATTGTCTATTCAGTAATAAGTTCAGGTGATCAGAGGGACACATAACAGGAAGTTGAGGTGATCAGAGGGACACATAACAGGATGTTGAGGGGGGGTAGAAGGATTACTTTATCCTATCCAAGGTATTCCTTAAAGAGGTGGGGTTTCAAATGTCTCCGGAAGGTGGTGAGTGACTCCGCTGTCCTGGCGTCGTGAGGGAGCTTGTTCCACCATTGGGGTGCCAGAGCAGCGAACAGTTTTGACTGGGCTGAGCGCGAACTATGCTTCCGCAGAGGAAGGGGAGCCAGCAGGCCAGAGGTGGATGAACGCAATGCCCTCGTTTGGGTGTAGGGGCTGATCAGAGCCCGAAGGTACAGAGGTGCCGTTCCCCTCACTGCTCCATAGGCAAGCACCATGGTCTTGTAGCAGATGCGAGCTTCAACTGGAAGCCAGTGGAGTGTGCGGAGGAGCGGGGTGACGTGAGAGAACTTGGGAAGGTTGAACACCAGACGGCCTGCGGCATTCTGGATGAGTTGTAGGGGTTTAATGGCACAGGCAGGGAGCCCAGGTACTCTGTCTCTGTCCTGATTCGTACTAGCTTACAACCCTGAGATGTTAGTCTGGATACCATGTGGTGATGAGAGAGAGACTAGTCCTTCAGTTTGGGACGTCTGGATACCATGTGGTGACGAGAGAGAGACTAGTCCTTCAGTTTGGGACATCTGGATACCATGTGGTGATGAGGGAGAGACTTGGTGTGCTCCTTCACATGTAGATTGTCTGGATACCATGTGGTGATGAGAGAGAGACTGTTGTTTGGTGTGCTCCTTCACATGGAGAGTCCCTCTGACTGACTTTTCTTTCTTTTGTTTATTCACATCAACTAAAAACAACTGAACGACTGGAGCTAGCCGTCCCAGATGGTCAACGATGGAGGTCAGAGTTCAGAAGCTGGAGAAGATAAGCTGCCTGCCTCGGTGTACACAAACAACACCAGTCCTCTTACCCCTTACTGACCAGTCCTCTTACCCCTTACTGACCAGTCCTCTTACCCCTTACTGACCAGTCCTCTTACCCCTTACTGACCAGTCCTCTTACCCTTACTGACCAGTCCTCTTACCCCTTACTGACCAGTCCTCTTACCCTTACTGACCAGTCCTCTTACCCTTACTGACCAGTCCTCTTACCCTTACTGACCAGTCCTCTTACCCTTACTGACCAGTCCTCTTACCCCTTACTGACCAGTCCTCTTACCCCTTACTGACCAGTCCTCTTACCCCTTACTGACCAGTCCTCTTACCGTTACTGACCAGTCCTCTTACCCTTACTGACCAGTCCTCTTACCGTTACTGACCAGTCCTCTTACCCCTTACTGACCAGTCCTCTTATCCTTACTGACCAGTCCTCTTACCCCTTACTGACCAGTCCTCTTACCCTTACTGACCAGTCCTCTTACCGTTACTGACCAGTCCTCTTACCCCTTACTGACCAGTCCTCTTATCCTTACTGACCAGTCCTCTTACCCTTACTGACCAGTCCTCTTACCCTTACTGACCAGTCCTCTTACCCTTACTGACCAGTCCTCTTACCCTTACTGACCAGTCCTCTTACCCCTTACTGACCAGTCCTCTTACCCCTTACTGACCAGTCCTCTTACCCTTACTGACCAGTCCTCTTACCCCTTACTGACCAGTCCTCTTACCCCTTACTGACCAGTCCTCTTACCCTTACTGACCAGTCCTCTTACCCCTTACTGACCAGTCCTCTTACCCCTTACTGACCAGTCCTCTTACCCTTACTGACCAGTCCTCTTACCCCTTACTGACCAGTCCTCTTACCCTTACTGACCAGTCCTCTTACCCCTTACTGACCAGTCCTCTTACCCCTTACTGACCAGTCCTCTTACCCTTACTGACCAGTCCTCTTACCCTTACTGACCAGTCCTCTTACCCCTTACTGACCAGTCCTCTTATCCTTACTGACCAGTCCTCTTACCCCTTACTGACCAGTCCTCTTACCCTTACTGACCAGTCCTCTTACCCCTTACTGACCAGTCCTCTTACCCCTTACTGACCAGTCCTCTTACCCCTTACTGACCAGTCCTCTTACCCTTACTGACCAGTCCTCTTACCCCTTACTGACCAGTCCTCTTACCCCTTACTGACCAGTCCTCTTACCCCTTACTGACCAGTCCTCTTACCCTTACTGACCAGTCCTCTTACCCCTTACTGACCAGTCCTCTTACCCCTTACTGACCAGTCCTCTTACCCTTACTGACCAGTCCTCTTACCCTTACTGACCAGTCCTCTTACCCCTTACTGACCAGTCCTCTTACCCTTACTGACCAGTCCTCTTACCCCTTACTGACCAGTCCTCTTACCCTTACTGACCAGTCCTCTTACCCCTTACTGACCAGTCCTCTTACCCCTTACTGACCAGTCCTCTTACCCCTTACTGACCAGTCCTCTTACCATTACTGACCAGTCCTCTTACCCCTTACTGACCAGTCCTCTTACCCTTACTGACCAGTCCTCTTACCCTTACTGACCAGTCCTCTTACCCCTTACTGACCAGTCCTCTTACCCCTTACTGACCAGTCCTCTTACCCCTTACTGACCAGTCCTCTTACCCCTTACTGACCAGTCCTCTTACCCCTTACTGACCAGTCCTCTTACCCCTTACTGACCAGTCCTCTTACCCCTTACTGACCAGTCCTCTTACCCTTACTGACCAGTCCTCTTACCCCTTACTGACCAGTCCTCTTACCCCTTACTGACCAGTCCTCTTACCCCTTACTGACCAGTCCTCTTACCCCTTACTGACCAGTCCTCTTACCCTTACTGACCAGTCCTCTTACCCCTTACTGACCAGTCCTCTTACCCTTACTGACCAGTCCTCTTACCCCTTACTGACCAGTCCTCTTACCCCTTACTGACCAGTCCTCTTACCCTTACTGACCAGTCCTCTTACTCCTTACTGACCAGTCCTCTTACCCCTTACTGACCAGTCCTCTTACCCCTTACTGACCAGTCCTCTTACCCTTACTGACCAGTCCTCTTACCCCTTACTGACCAGTCCTCTTACCCCTTACTGACCAGTCCTCTTACCCCTTACTGACCAGTCCTCTTACCCTTACTGACCAGTCCTCTTACCCCTTACTGACCAGTCCTCTTACCCCTTACTGACCAGTCCTCTTACCCCTTACTGACCAGTCCTCTTACCCTTACTGACCAGTCCTCTTACCCCTTACTGACCAGTCCTCCTACCCCTTACTGACCAGTCCTCTTACTCCTTACTGACCAGTCCTCTTACCCCTTACTGACCAGTCCTCTTACCCTTACTGACCAGTCCTCTTACCCTTACTGACCAGTCCTCTTACCCCTTACTGACCAGTCCTCTTACCCCTTACTGACCAGTCCTCTTACCCCTTACTGACCAGTCCTCTTACCCCTTACTGACCAGTCCTGTTACCCCTTACTGACCAGTCCTCTTACCCCTTACTGACCAGTCCTCTTACCCTTACTGACCAGTCCTCTTACCCCTTACTGACCAGGCATCACACAACTTGACAGCAATGCTGTATTCTGTCCACATGGGGGCACCAACAGATAACCCCACTGTAGGTGTTGGAGGAGGTGAGAGGAGAGTGAATGGCCCAAGTGTGAAGTGAACTTGGTTTTTGAGATGCCTGGTGGTGGTTCTGTGTATTTCTGATGATGTGTAGGTCCATCTGTGTTTATATGTGTGCTTCTAGTGGTGTTATGTCGCAATCTATTGAATTAACAATCACATTTTCTACCACGAAGAAATAAATGATGTAAATAATGAGTCTTTACTTTTCTCATCTAATCTGTTTGTGTTTTGGACTCAAACCAGAACAATCATTTGAACCACAAACATGACTTGATAATCTAATCTATCCACAGTCTATAATGACAACCCTTCAAACACAACATCCAGAAGAGCCATGGATTTGTGTCCTGATATCATTTTATTACAGAGAACCATACAGTTCAGTAATTATGAATGAAGCTACTCTGAGTCAATGTGGGGCTCTCCATCTCCACAAGGGTCTATCATCTAGTCTAGTGTCCTGGTGTGAGTGGCTCTTTCAACCCAGTACCCTAGTAGTCACTGGCCCATACCCCCCTCACCCCCCATCCAAAAGGAAGGCCACCTCATATCCTCATCTCCTCATCTCTGAAGAGACTCTCTGCTAATAACCAGTCATTGTCTGTGGTTGAGATCTGAGAGGGATCAGACAGATGTCTGTCAGTGAAATCTCCTGACGATGGGCTGATGATGCTCTGAGTACCACTGGAGGTCCTAGAGAGGAACAGTGTGACTCACACCAGCTCTTCATAGCACAGTGTTAACAGTGTGGCTCAGACCAAATCAAATCAAATGTTATTCGTCACATGTTTCATAAACAACAGGTGTAGACTAACAGTGAAATGTGTACGGGCCGTTCCCAACGACGCAGAGAGAAAGAAAATAGAGAAATAATAGAAAAGTAAAAGTAATAATAAAAGTAATAATAAATCCACAATGAGTAACGATAACTTGGCTATATACACGGGCTATCAGGTAATAACATGGCTATATACACAGGGTACCAGGTAATAACATGGCTATATACAGGAAGTACCAGGTAATAACATGGCTATATACAGGAAGTACCAGGTAATAACATGGCTATATACACAGGGTACCAGGTAATAACATGGCTATATACACAGGGTACCAGTACTGAGTGGATGTGCAGGGGTACCAGGTAATAACATGGCTATATACAGGGTACCAGTACTGAGTGGATGTGCAGGGGTACCAGGTAATAACATGGCTATATACACAGGGTACCAGGTAATAACATGGCTATATACACAGGGTACCAGTACTGAGTCCATGTGCAGGGGTACCAGGTAATAACATGGCTATATACACAGGGTACCAGTACTTAGTCCATGTGCAGGGGTACCAGGTAATAACATGGCTATATACACATGGTACCAGTACTGAGTTGATGTGCAGGGGTACCAGGTAATAACATGGCTATATACACAGGGTACCAGTACTGAGTCAATGTGCAGGGGTACCAGGTGATAACATGGCTATATACACAGGGTACCAGTACTGAGTCCATGTGCAGGGGTACCAGGTAATAACATGGCTATATACACAGGGCAGTGTGGAGTGCAATAGAGATTGCGTCATCTGTGGACCTGTTGGGGCGGTATGCGAATTGGAGTGGGTCTGGGATGATGGTGTTGATGTGAGCCGTGAACAGCCTTTCAAAACATTTAATGGATACAGATGTGAGTGCTACGGGGCGATAGTCATTTACACAGGTTACCTTGGCATTCTTGGGCACAGGGACTATAGTAGTCTGCTTGAAACGTGTAGGTATTACAGTCTGGGTCAGGGAGAGGTTGAAAATGTCAGTGAAGACACTTGCCATCTGATCAGCGCATGCTCTGACTACGCGCCCTGGTAATTAATCTCGCCCTGCAGCCTTGTGAATGTTAACCTGTTTAAAGGTCTTTCTCACATCGGCTACGGAGAACGAGATCACACAGTCGTCTGGAACAGCTGGTGCTCTCATGCATGGTTCAGTGTTGCTTGCCTTGATGTGAGCATAGAAGGCATGTAGCTCGTCTGACCAGCCAGCACCAGACAGTATGACTGTGGAAACGTTGTGTTATTCACCATCTAACTCTAGTAACAGCAGCAGTCACATGTGTAGTTAAACATCTAATGAATCCTATTATCACCTTTACTCCACACACAGAGATGCATACAAAGCTCTCCCTCGCCCTCCATTTGGCAAATCCGACCATAACTCTATCCTCCTGATTCCTGCATACAAGCAAAAACTCAGACAGGAAGTGGTCTGATGAAGCGGATGCTAAGCTACAGGACTGTTTCGCTAGCACAGACTGGAATATGTTCTGGGATTCATCCGATGGCATTGAGGAGTTTACCACATCAGTCACCGGCTTCATTAATAAGTGCATCGACGACGTCGTCTCCACAGTGGGGGAAAAAAGTATTTAGTCAGCCACCAATTTTGCAAGTTCTCCCACTTAAAAAGATGAGAGAGGCCTGTAATTTTCATCATAGGTACACGTCAACTATGACAGACAAAATGAGGAAAAAAAATCTTTTTTATGAATTTATTTGCAAATTATGGTGGAAAATAAGTATTTGGTCAATAACAAAAGTTTCTCAATACTTTGTTATATACCCTTTGTTGGCAATGACACAGGTCAAACGTTTTCTGTAAGTCTTCACAAGGTTTTCACATTTTGGCCCATTCCTCCATGCAGATCTCCTCTAGAGCAGTGATGTTTTGGGGCTGTCGCTGGGCAACAGGGACTTTCAACTCCCTCCAAAGATTTTCTATGGGGTTGAGATCTGGAGACTGGCTAGGCCACTCCAGGACCTTGAAATGCTTCTTACGAAGCCACTCCTTCGTTGCCCGGGCGGTGTGTTTGGGATCATTGTCATGCTGAAAGACCCAGCCACGTTTCAGCTTCAATGCCCTTGCTGATGGAAGGAGGTTTTCACTCAAAATCTCACGATACATGGCCCCATTCATTCTTTCCTTTACATGGATCAGTCATCCTGGTCCCTTCGCAGAAAAACAGCCCCAAAGCATGATGTTTCCACCCCCATGCTTCACAGTAGGTATGGTGTTCTTTGGATGCAACTCAGCATTCTTTGTCCTCCAAACACGACGAGTTGAGTTTTTACCAAAAAGTTCTATTTTGGTTTCATCTGACCATATGACACTCTCCCAATCCTCTTCTGGATCATCCAAATGCACTCTAGCAATCTTCAGACGGGCCTGGACATGTATTGGCTTAAGCAGGGGGACACGTCTGGCACTGCAGGATTTGAGTCCCTGGCGGAGTAGTGTGTTACTGATGGTAGGCTTTGTTACTTTGGTCCCAGCTCTCTGCAGGTCATTCACTAGGTCCCCCGTGTGGTTCTGGGATTTTTGCTCACCGTTCTTGTGATCATTTTGACCCCACGGGGTGAGATCTTGCGTGGAGCCCCAGATCGAGGGAGATTATCAGTGGTCTTGTATGTCTTCCATTTCCTAATAATTGCTCCCACAGTTGATTTCTTCAAACCAAGCTGCTTACCTATTGCAGATTCAGTCTTCCCAGCCTGGTGCAGGTCTACAATTTTGTTCCTGGTGTCCTTTGACAGCTCTTTGGTCTTGGCCATAGTGGAGTTTGGAGTGTGACTGTTTGAGGTTGTGGACAGGTGTCTTTTATACTGATAACAAGTTCAAACAGGTGCCATTAATACAGGTAACAAGTGGAGGACAGAGGAGCCTCTTAAAGAAGAAGTTACAGGTCTGTGAGAGCCAGACATCTTGCTTGTTTGTAGGTGACCAAATACTTATTTTGCCAGTATCAGTAACATGTCAGTATCAGTAACATGCTAATATCAGTAACATGCCAGTATCAGTAACATGTCAGTATCAGTAACATGCCAGTATCCAGTAACATGCCAGTATCCAGTAACATGCCAGTATCAGTAACATGTCAGTATCCAGTAACATGCCAGTATCAGTAACATGCTAATATCAGTAACATGCCAGTATCAGTAACATGTCAGTATCATTAACATGCCAGTATCAGTAACATGTCAGTATCAGTAACATGCCAGTATCAGTAACATGCCAGTATCATTAACATGTCAGTATCAGTAACATGCCAATATCAGTAACATGCCAATATCCAGTAACATGCTAATATCAGTAACATGCCAGTATCAGTAACATGCTAATATCAGTAACATGCCAGTATCAGTAACATGCCAATATCAGTAACAGTTCAGTATCAGTAACATGTCAGTATCAGTAATATGTCAGTATCATTAACATGTCAGTATCAGTAACATGCCAGTATCCAGTAACATGCCAGTATCAGTAACATGCCAGTATCAGTAACATGCCAGTATCAGTAACATGTCAGTATCAGTAACATGCCAGTATCCAGTAACATGCTAATATCAGTAACATGTCAGTATCAGTAACATGCCAGTATCCAGTAACATGCCAGTATCCAGTAACATGCTAATATCAGTAACATGTCAGTATCAGTAACATGTCAGTATCAGTAACATGTCAGTATCAGTAACATGCCAGTATCCAGTAACATGTCAGTATCAGTAACATGCCAGTATCCAGTAACATGCTAATATCCAGTAACATGTCAGTATCAGTAACATGTCAGTATCAGTAACATGTCAGTATCAGTAACATGTCAGTATAAGTAACATGCCAGTATCCAGTAACATGTCAGTATCAGTAACATGCTAATATCAGTAACATGCCAGTATCAGTAACATGCTAATATCAGTAACATGCCAGTATCCAGTAACATGTCAGTATCAGTAACATGTCAGTATCAGTAACATGCCAATATCCAGTAACATGCTAATATCAGTAACATGCCAGTATCAGTAACATGCTAATATCAGTAACATGCCAGTATCAGTAACATGCCAATATCAGTAACATGTCAGTATCAGTAACATGTCAGTATCAGTAACATGTCAGTATCAGTAACATGCTAATATCAGTAACATGCCAGTATCAGTAACATTCTAATATCAGTAACATGCCAGTATCCAGTAACATGTCAGTATCAGTAACATGTCAGTATAAGTAACATGCCAATATCCAGTAACATGCTAATATCAGTAACATGCCAGTATCAGTAACATGCTAATATCAGTAACATGCCAGTATCAGTAACATGCCAATATCAGTAACATTTCAGTATCAGTAACATGTCAGTATCAGTAACATGTCAGTATCAGTAACATGTCAGTATCAGTAACATGCCAGTATCAGTAACATGTCAGTATCATTAACATGTCAGTATCAGTAACATGCCAGTATCCAGTAACATGTCAGTATCAGTAACATGTCAGTATCCAGTAACATGTCAGTATCAGTAACATGCCAATATCAGTAACATGCCAATATCCAGTAACATGCTAATATCAGTAACATGCCAGTATCAGTAACATGCTAATATCAGTAACATGCCAGTATCAGTAACATGCCAATATCAGTAACATTTCAGTATCAGTAACATGTCAGTATCCAGTAATATGTCAGTATCATTAACATGTCAGTATCAGTAACATGCCAGTATCCAGTAACATGCTAATATCAGTAACATGCCAGTATCAGTAACATGCCAGTATCAGTAACATGTCAGTATCAGTAACATGCCAGTATCCAGTAACTTGTCAGTATCAGTAACATGCCAGTATCAGTAACATGCTAATATCAGTAACATGTCAGTATCAGTAACATGCCAGTATCCAGTAACATGCCAGTATCCAGTAACATGCTAATATCAGTAACATGTCAGTATCAGTAACATGTCAGTATCAGTAACATGCCAGTATCCAGTAACATGTCAGTATCAGTAACATGCCAATATCCAGTAACATGCTAATATCAGTAACATGCCAGTATCCAGTAACATGCTAATATCAGTAACATGTCAGTATCAGTAACATGTCAGTATCAGTAACATGTCAGTATCCAGTAACATGCCAGTATCCAGTAACATGCTAATATCCAGTAACATGTCAGTATCAGTAACATGTCAGTATCAGTAACATGCCAGTATCAGTAACATGTCAGTATCAGTAACATGCCAGTATCTAGTAACATGCTAATATCAGTAACATTTCAGTATCAGTAACATGTCAGTATCAGTAACATGCTAATATCAGTAACATGCCAGTATCAGTAATATGCTAATATCAGTAACATGCCAGTATCCAGTAACATGTCAGTATCAGTAACATGTCAGTATCAGTAACATGCCAATATCCAGTAACATGCTAATATCAGTAACATGCCAGTATCAGTAACATGCCAATATCCAGTAACATGCCAGTATCAGTAACATGCCAATATCAGTAACATGTCAGTATCAGTAACATGTCAGTATCAGTAACATGTCAGTATCAGTAACATGGTAATATCAGTAACATGCCAGTATCAGTAACATGCTAATATCAGTAACATGCCAGTATCCAGTAACATGTCAGTATCAGTAACATGTCAGTATCAGTAACATGCCAATATCCAGTAACATGCTAATATCAGTAACATGTCAGTATCAGTAACATGCTAATATCAGTAACATGCCAGTATCAGTAACATGCCAATATCAGTAACATTTCAGTATCAGTAACATGTCAGTATCAGTAACATGCCAATATCCAGTAACATGTCAGTATCAGTAACATGTCAGGATCCAGTAACATGTCAGTATCAGTAACATGCCAGTATCCAGTAACATGTCAGTATCAGTAACATGCTAATATAAGTAACATGCCAGTATCAGTAACATGCTAATATCAGTAACATGCCAGTATCCAGTAACATGTCAGTATCAGTAACATGTCAGTATCAGTAACATGCCAATATCCAGTAACATGCTAATATCAGTAACATGCCAGTATCAGTAACATGCTAATATCAGTAACATGCCAGTATCAGTAACATGCCAATATCAGTAACATGTCAGTATCAGTAACATGTCAGTATCAGTAACATGTCAGTATCAGTAACATGCTAATATAAGTAACATGCCAGTATCAGTAACATGCTAATATCAGTAACATGCCAGTATCCAGTAACATGTCAGTATCAGTAACATGTCAGTATCAGTAACATGCCAATATCCAGTAACGTGCTAATATCAGTAACATGCCAGTATCAGTAACATGCTAATATCAGTAACATGCCAGTATCAGTAACATGCCAATATCAGTAACATTTCAGTATCAGTAACATGTCAGTATCAGTAACATGTCAGTATCAGTAACATGTCAGTATCAGTAACATGTCAGTATCAGTAACATGCCAATATCCAGTAACATGTCAGTATCAGTAACATGTCAGTATCCAGTAACATGCCAGTATCAGTAACATGTCAGTATCAGTAACATGCCAGTATCAGTAACATGCTAATATCCAGTAACATGCCAGTATCAGTAACATGTCAGTATCAGTAACATGTCAGTATCAGTAACATGTCAGTATCAGTAACATGTCAGTATCAGTAACATGCCAGTATCCAGTAACATGTCAGTATCAGTAACATGCCAGTATCAGTAACATGCCAGTATCAGTAACATGCCAGTATCAGTAACATGTCAGTATCATTAACATGTCAGTATCAGTAACATGCCAGTATCCAGTAACATGCCAGTATCCAGTAACATGCCAGTATCATTAACATGTCAGTATCCAGTAACATGTCAGTATCAGTAACATGTCAGTATCAGTAACATGCTAATATCAGTAACATGCCAGTATCAGTAACATGCCAGTATCAGTAACATGTCAGTATCAGTAACATGCTAATATCCAGTAACATGCCAGTATCAGTAACATGCCAGTATCAGTAACATGTCAGTATCAGTAACATGCCAGTATCAGTAACATGTCAGTATCAGTAACATGCCAGTATCAGTAACATGTCAGTATCAGTAACATGCTAATATCCAGTAACATGCCAGTATCAGTAACATGTCAGTATCCAGTAACATGTCAGTATCAGTAACATGCCAGTATCAGTAACATGTCAGTATCAGTAACATGCTAATATCCAGTAACATGCCAGTATCAGTAACATGTCAGTATCAGTAACATGTCAGTATCAGTAACATGTCAGTATCAGTAACATGCCAGTATCAGTAACATGTCAGTATCCAGTAACATGTCAGTATCAGTAACATGCCAGTATCAGTAACATGCCAGTATCAGTAACATGCCAGTATCAGTAACATGTCAGTATCAGTAACATGTCAGTATCAGTAACATGCCAGTATCCAGTAACATGCCAGTATCCAGTAACATGCCAGTATCATTAACATGTCAGTATCCAGTAACATGTCAGTATCAGTAACATGCCAGTATCAGTAACATGCCAGTATCAGTAACATGTCAGTATCAGTAACATGCTAATATCCAGTAACATGCCAGTATCAGTAACATGTCAGTATCCAGTAACATGTCAGTATCAGTAACATGCCAGTATCAGTAACATGCCAGTATCAGTAACATGTCAGTATCAGTAACATGCCAGTATCAGTAACATGTCAGTATCAGTAACATGCCAGTATCAGTACCATGTCAGTATCAGTAACATGCTAATATCCAGTAACATGCCAGTATCAGTAACATGTCAGTATCCAGTAACATGTCAGTATCAGTAACATGTCAGTATCAGTAACATGCCAATATCCAGTAATATGTCAGTATCATTAACATGTCAGTATCAGTAACATGCCAGTATCCAGTAACATGTGAAGTGAAAAAAAGATGCCAGGTCCGCAGGGAGTCTAGTTTTCCTCCATTTCCGCTCGGCTGCCCGGAGCCCTGTTCTGTGTGCTCGCAATGAGTCATCAAGCCACGGAGCAGGAGGGGAGGACCGAGCCGGCTGGGAGGATAGGGGACATAGAGAGTCAAAAGATGCAGAAAGGGAGGAGAGGAGGGTTGAGGAGGCAGAATCAGGAGATCGAAGGGAGAAGGATTTAGCAGAGGGAAGAGATGATAGGATGGAAGAGGAGAGAGTAGCGGGAGAGAGAGAGCGAAGGTTGCGACAGCACATTACCATCTGAGTAGGGGCAGAGTGAGTAGTGTTGGAGGAGAGCGAGAGAGAAAAGGATACAAAGTAGTGGTCGGAGACTTGGAGGGGAGTTGCAGTGTGATAAGTAGAAGAACAGCATCGAGTAAAGATGAGGTCAAGCGTATTGCCTGCCTTGTGAGAAGGGGGGGACGGTGAGAGGGTGAGGTCAAAAGAGGAAAGGAGTGGAAAGAAGGAGGCAGAGAGAAATTAGTCAAAGGCAGACATAGGGAGGTTAAAGTCCCCCAGAACTGTGAGGGGTGAGCCATCCTCAGGAAAGGAACTTATCAAGGCGTCAAGCTCATTGATGAACTCTCCAAGGGAACCTGGAGGGCGATAAATGATAAGGATGTTAAGCTTGAATGGGCTAGTGACTGTGACAGCATGGAATTCAAATGAGGAGACAGATGGGTCAGGGGGAAAAGAGAGAATGTCCACTTGGGAGAGATGAGGATTCCTGTGCCACCGCCGCGCTGACCAGATGCTCTTGGGGTATGCGAAAACACATGATCAGACGAGGAAAGAGCAGTAGGAGTAGCTGTGTTTTCTGTGGTAATCCATGTTTCCGTCAGCGCCAAGAAGTCGAGGGACTGGAGGGTAGCATAGGCTGAGATTAACTCTGCCTTGTTGGCCGCAGAACGGCAGTTCCAGAGGCTGCCGGAGACCTGGAACTCCACGTGGGTCGTGCGCGCAGGGACCACCAGATTAGAGTGGCAGCAGCCACGCGGTGTGAAGCGTTTTTATGGCCTGTGCGCAGAGAGGAGAGAACAGGGATAGACAGACAAATAGTTGACAGGCTACAGAAAAGGCTACAATAAAGCAAAGGAGATCGGAATGAAACTGACTAAACATCTGGGAAAGCGAGAGAGCGGGGCCTCCCTCACTTACGTTTCACTGAAACACTCAAATATAACTCTCCCAACTTCCACTTTAGACATTATAATTGTTGTAAACTACAGCGGTTCAATGTTTTCTAGGAATAGACTCTAACTTAGTTTATTCAGCTAGCTAACTTGGTACAGTATTCTTCCGTGAAAAACCGCCTAGGGCACCGTATCCTATGACGCCATAGCTAACTAGCATGCTATCTTCCAATAACACGGTTTAGCACCAATACACGGTTACAACAAACTACCAATAGTGTGTTAACTGTAATGAATACTCGGACAGAGTGGTAAGATCCAATCGCAGAATAGCGATGCTTTATTAGAGTACAGACAAGGGAATAGCTTAATCGTGGTCGGGCAGGCTGTGGTCAAAACCGGGCCAGGCAGAGACAGGCAGAGGTACCAAGGGAGCGGGCTTAGTCGTAGTCGAGGTCACAGACACAGGATCAGAGGACGGTAATCACTGGGGTAGACAAGCAGAGGATTAAGCAATTCGGGGAGTCAAACAACAAGGCACAGGTCGGATATACGGGTAATCAAAAACAACAAACTCTCTCTCTCTCTCGGAACAAAACGCTTAGCAAGTCACAATGGAACAATACCTCGCACCGACTGAACTTCTGAGCACACCTTATATCCTACACTAATTACTGACAGGTGTGCTCAGAACTCAGGTGAACCAGATCGAGTCTGATGACTCCCCCTCTCTGTAGATCGGGGAAGTGTCAGACTCTGCCTAGACCCAGCCAACCCCCGATCCCTTACAGTATCCCCCTCCCCAGGGCCGGCTCCTGACGGCCTTCTACCTCTACCGGGTGGTCTTCCTCTGGGTCGGGGTCCTGGATGATCTGGGTGTTCAGCGTGGAAAGTGGCCTTGAGAGCGGGATCCAGTATGTCCTTAGCAGGGACCCAGGACCGTTCCTCAGGTCCATATCCCTCCCAGTCCACGAGATATTCGATGCCCCCTCGTCTCCGTCTTGACTCCAGTATCTCGTGGACTGTATAGGTGGTGTCCTGTTCATCCTCCAAAGGTGGTGTAGTAGGTTGTTGAGCGATTGGGGGGTACATCGGGCTATAGTGGACAGGTTTCAATAGGGAGACGTGGAACGTAGGGTTTATCCTGTAGTGTCGAGGGAGTAACAGACGGTAGGTGACAGGGTTAATACGTTTCTGTACCTTGAAAGGACCGATGTACCTGGGTTGGAGCTTCTTGCAGCTCCGTCGGAACCGCAGGTCTCGGGTAGACAGCCACACTCGTTGCCCGGGTTGATAAGTGGGAGTAGGTCTCCGGCGTCGGTCGGCGTAGGTCTTTTGCTGTTGTGAGGCTTGACTGAGATGTTGATGGGCCGTCTCCCAGACCTGCGCACTCCGACGGAACCACTCGTCCACAGCCGGTACCATCCCTGATGCGGTATCCCACGGGAACAGGGGTGGTTGATACCCTAGAACACACTGGAAGGGCGTTAGGCGTAGGGAGGTGTGAATGAGTGAGTTCTGAGCATACTCTACCCAAGGAAGGAATCGGCTCCACTCTTGCGGCTGCCGCGAACATTGTTGCCGTAGATATTTCCCAATTTCCTGGTTGAGCCGTTCTGTCTGCCCATTGGCCTGGGGATGATATCCGGAGGTTAGGCTAACCGAGATGCCCAAGCGTTCGCAGAAGGCCTTCCAAACCCGGGATACAAACTGGGGTCCCCGGTCGGAAACAATATCCTCCGGGACACCAAACTGCCGGAACACCTGGGTAAACATAGTGTCAGCCATCTGAGTGGCGTTAGGCAAACGGGTCATGGGTACTAACCGGCACATCTTGGAGAAACGATCGATGACCACGAGAATTACAGTATGGCCCTCTGATTCTGGTAGGTCGGTAACAAAGTCCATTGCAATGTGCGACCAGGGTCGTTGAGGAGTTGGCAATGGCATCAGCTTACCCTCCGGTAGTGCACGAGGTACCTTGGACTGAGCACATACTGGACAGGATAAGACATAGTCTCTGACGTCATCTGTGAGGGAATCCCACCAGTATTTTCGGCTGATGAGTCGTGCAGTTCGAGTGATTCCGGGATGACCAGATCCCAGCGACGTGTGGCACCATTCCATCAGTTGAGGTCGAAGCGGAGCTGGTACAAACACCTTTGACTCCGGGGTTTCTGGAGGGGCTGGTTCCGATTGTAGGCTCTCCTGAATAGTGTCATCGATAGCCCACCTCACAGGACCAGCACGGCAACTCCTGGGGAGGATAGATTCTGGTTCCACGGGTCTTTCCGCGCGCTCGAACCGTCGGGAAAGCGCGTCCGCCTTACCATTCTTGGACCCGGGGATATAAGAGACAGTGAATCAGAATCGGTTGAAGAATAAAGACCACCTTGCCTGTCGGGAGTTCAGTCGCTTAGCACTGTGAAGATACTCCAGGTTGCGGTGGTCCGTGAGCACTTGGAACGGATGCTCTGCTCCCTCCAACCAATTTCTCCACTCCTCCAGTGCTAACTTCACCGCCAGTAGTTCACGATTACCCACGTCGTAGTTCTGCTCGGCCGAATTCAGTTTCCTTGAAAAGAAAGCACAGGGTCGTGATTTAGGCGGCTCACCTTGGCGTTGGGATAACACGGCTCCCACTCCAACCTCCGAGGCGTCCACTTCCACGATAAACGGCAAGGTAGGGTCCGGCTGACATAAAATAGGAGCGGTGGTAAAGCGTTGCTTCAACGTTTCAAACGCACGCACTGCCCCCTCCGTCCAGTTCAGACCGCGACCCTTGTAGCTGGTCATCGCCGACAGAGGAGCGGCGGTGGTGCTGAAATTACGCACGAACCGTCTATAGTAATTGGCAAACCCCAAGAATCTCTGGAGCTCTTTCACCGTCTGGGGTTGAGGCCAATCTTGTACCGCTTGTACCTTGGATTCATCCAGTTTAACCCCGTCGGGAGTGACTATGGCCCCAAGGAAGGAAATCGTGGTGACATGGAATTCACTCTTTTCTGCCTTCACGAACAGAGAGTGGTGTAGGAGCCGATCCAGAACCTGTCGTACATGGGACACATGTTCACTCAGAGAGTTAGAATAGATTAGGATGTCATCAATGTACACTATCACAAAGCGATCAATTATGTCCCTGAAAATGTCATTCATGAACGCCTGGAATACTGAGGGCGCGTTGGTAAGTCCATAGGGCATGACACAATATTCATAGTGTCCTCGATGTGTGATGAAGGTGGTCTTCCATTCATCCCCTTCTCTAATGCGCACCAGATTGTACGCACTCCTGAGGTCCAGTTTACTGTAGATAGAGGCCTGCCCCACCTGCTCGAGGGCTGCTGGGATCAAAGGAAGAGGGTAACGATTTTTTATGGTAATATCGTTCAAACCTCGATAGTCTATACAAGGACGCAGTCCGCCATCCTTTTTCTTCACGAAGAAAAAACTGGATGCGGCGGGAGACGTAGATGGGCGAATGGCCCCTTGCTGTAGCGCCTCATCAATATACTTGCTCATCGATTCTCGTTCCGGCTGTGACAACGGGTAGATTCTTCCACGAGGAGGTGTAGCCCCGGATAGCAGATCAATCGCACAGTCCCAGGCCCGATGAGGTGGTAATACGGTAGAGAAATCGGAGGTGCATGACGAGGACTGACCGTGCTTGGGGTGGTGCCCTCAGCCGCACCAGCGTTGAGTAGTTGCAGGAGTTCATCCATCCGTTTCTCCTGTATCTCACATCGCCTCTGTAATTCCGCTGGATCCATGGTATGGGCGAGGTATTCTGTAATGAATACTCGGACAGAGTGGTAAGATCCAATCGCAGAATAGCGATGCTTTATTAGAGTACAGACAAGGGAATAGCTTAATCATGGTCGGGCGGGCTGTGGTCAAAACCAGGCCAGGCAGAGACAGGCAGAGGTACCAAGGGAGCGGGCTTAGTCGTAGTCGAGGTCACAGACACAGGATCAGAGGACGGTAATCACTGGGGTAGACAAGCAGAGGATTAAGCAATTCGGGGAGTCAAACAACAAGGCACAGGTCGGATACACGGGTAATCAAAAACAACAAACTCTCTCTCTCTCTCGGAACAAAACGCTTAGCAAGTCACAATGGAACAATACCTCGCACCGACTGAACTTCTGAGCACACCTTATATCCTGCCCTAATTACTGACAGGTGTGCTCAGAACTCAGGTGAACCAGATCGAGTCTGATGACTCCCCCTCTCTGTAGATCGGGGAAGTGTCAGACTCTGCCTAGACCCAGCCAACCCCCGATCCCTTACATTAACACGCTAAACAGATAATTAGTGTCCGTATCTAACGTTGTGTAAAGTTTTGGGGTTACTTTTGACAGTTTGAGTGAGTACGTCGTCAACTTATTCAGCCAGTTAGTTAGCTAGCTAGAATAGTTAGCATATTAGCTAGCCATTGCTCTCTGCCAACGAACCAACCCCTCCTCCCACGGCACGAACACACAGAGAGAGCCAAGCTAACGTTAACTAGTCACCCATGTCTTGAATTCCTTTTGAACAACTCTGGTTACCAGTATGTAAAAATTAAATTAAAATAAATGTAGGTTATAACTTACCCTTAGTAGCTACTGTTAGCTAGTTAAGTGTAAAGCTAGCTACTGAATCGATTTAGCCAGTTCGCGTCTGTCCCAACGGAGAGAAAGTGTCTCCAAACATTACAGCTAGGTCGTTCCAGCTATTGTTTAGTTAGCTATCCAGGTAGCAACAAGCTAGCTACATTTCGATTACAGTAGCTACTAACTACCTAACATTAACGCTTCAGATAATGAGGTTAGAAAAACTGCTGAATGGTAGGTAGCTAGCTGGCATAATTACAGGTACTCTTAAGTGTGAAATAACATTGGAAACCAGTAGCTACCCGCTAGCTAGCTAGCTTTAAATCAAATAAAATCTAATTTTATTGGCCACATGCGCTGAATACAACAGGTGTAGACATTACATTGAAATGCTTACTTACAGCCCTTAACCAACAACGCATTTATTTTTAAATAAAAAAGTAAAATAAAACAACAACAACAAAAAGTGTTGAGAAAAAAGAGCAGAAGTAAAATAAAATAACAGTATGGAGGCTATATATACAGGGGGGTACCGGTGCAGAGTCAATGTGCGGGGGCAACGGCTAGTCGAGGTAGTTGAAGTAATATGTACATGTGGGTAGAGTTAAAGTGACTATGCATAAATAATTAACACAACACTATACACTGTAGAGAACGACACAACACTATACACTGTAGAGAACAACACTATACACTGTAGAGAACAACACTATACACTGTAGAGAACAACACAACACTATACACTGTAGAGAACAACTATACACTGTAGAGAACAACACAACACTATACACTGTAGAGAACAACACAACACTATACACTGTAGAGAGCAACACAACACTATACACGGTAGAGAGCAACACTATACACTGTAGAGAACAACACTATACACTGTAGAGAACAACACAACACTATACACGGTAGAAAACAACACAACACTATACACTGTAGAGAACGACACAACACTATACACTGTAGAGAGCAACACAACACTATACACTGTAGAGAACAACTATACACTATACACTGTAGAGAACAACACAACACTATACACTGTAGAGAACAACACAACACTATACACTGTAGAGAGCAACACAACACTATACACGGTAGAAAACAACACAACACTATACACTGTAGAGAACGACACAACACTATACACTGTAGAGAACAACACAACACTATACACTGTAGAGAACAACACAACACTATACACTGTAGAGAACAACACTATACACTGTAGAGAACAACACTATACACTGTAGAGAACAACACAACACTATACACTGTAGAGAACAACACAACGCTATACACTGTAGAGAACAACACAACACTATACACTGTAGAGAACAACACACCACCATACATCAGAGGAAA